>NC_056457.1:14658538-14913538 GCF_018296145.1 Oncorhynchus tshawytscha | reverse complement strand
TAATCACGTGGTTGTGTGTGTGTGTGTGTGTGTGTGTGGTTGCGTGCGTGCGTGAACATATCTAGAATGTTTGGGTTCAAGAGGTCACGATGATACAATTTGGACTAGAGGTCGACCGATTAATCGGAATGGCCGATTAATTAGGGCCGATTTCCATTTTTCATGACAATCGGTGAACGGCATTTTTGGACACCGATCATGGCCGATTACATTGCACTCCACGAGGAGACTGTGTGGCAGGCTGACTACCTGTTATGCGAGTGCAGCAAGGAGCCAGGGTAAGGTGCTGGCTAGCATTAAACATATCTTATAAAAAACAATCAATCTTAACATAATCACTAGTTAACTACACATGGTTGATGATATTACTAGTTTATCTAGCTTGTCCTGCGTAATCGATGCGGTGTCTGTTAATTTATCATTGAATCACAGCCTACTTCGCCAAACGGGTGATTTAACAAGCGCATTCGCGAAAAGAGCACTGTCGTTGCACCAATGTGTACCGAACCATAAACATCAACGCCTTTCTTAAAATCAATACACAAGTATATTTTTAAACCTGCATATTTAGTTAATATTGCCTGCTAATGCAAATGTATTTTAACTAGGGAAATTGTGTCACTTCTCTTGCAACAGAGTCAGGATATATGCAGCAGTTTGGGCCGCCTGGCTCGTTGCGAACTGTGTGAAGACTATTTATTCCTAACAAAAACAAGCCGACTTCACCAAATGGGGGATGATTTAACAAAAGCGCATTTGTGAAAAAAGCACAATCGTTGCACGAATGTACCTAACCATAAACATCAATACCCTTTTTAAAATCAATACACAGAAGTATATTTTATTAAACCTGCATATTTAGTTCAAATGAAATCCAGGTTAGCATGCAATATTAAACTGGGAAATTGTGTCACTTCTCTTGCGTTCATTGCACGCAGAGTCAGGGTATATGCAACAGTTTGGGCCGCCTGACTCGTTGCAAACTAATTTGCCAGAATTTTACGTAATTATGACATAACATTGAAGGCTGTGCAATGTAACAGGAATATTTAGACTTATGGATGCCACCCGTTAGATAAAATACGTATTTCACTGAAAGAATAAACGTTTTGTTTTCGAAATTATAGTTTCCGGATTTGACCATATTAATTTCCAAAGGCTCGTATTTCTGTGTGTTATTATGTTATAATTAAGTATATGATTTGATATTTGATAGAGCAGTCTGACTGAGCAGTGGTAGGCAGCAGCAGGCTCGTAAGCATTCATTTAAACAGCACTTTTGTGCGTTTGCCAGCAGCTCTTCACTGTGCTTCAAGCATTGAGCTGTTTATGACTTCAAGCCTATCAACTCCCGAGCTCGTTAGCGGGGTGCGCGCTAATAGCATTTCAATCGGTGACGTCACTCGCTCTGAGACCTTGAAGTCGTTTTTCCCCGCGGCTTTTGTGGAGCGATGTGTAATGATGCCTCAAGGGTAGCTGTTGTCGATGTGTTCCTGGTTCGACCCCAGGGAGGGGCGAGGAGAGGGACGGAGCTATACTGTTACACTGGCAATACTAAAGTGCCTATAAGAACATCCGATAGTCAAAGGTATATGAAATACAAATGGTATAGAGAGAAATAGTCCTATAATTCCTATAAAATCTACAACCTAAAACTTCTTACCTGGGAATATTGAAGACTCATGTTAAAAGGAACCACCAGCTTTCATATGTTCTCATGTTCTGAGCAAGGAACTTAAATGTTAGCTTTCTTACATGGCACATATTGCACTTTTACTTTCTTCTCCAACACTTTGTTTTTGCATTATTTAAACCAAATTGAACATGTTTGATTATTTATTTGAGGCTAAATTGATTTTATTGATGTATTAAATTAAGTTAAAATAAGTGTTCATTCAGTATTGTTGTAATTGTCATTATTACAAATAAATAAATAAATAAAATTGGCTGATTAATCAGTATCGGCGTTGAAAAAATCATAATCGGTCTACCTCTAATTTGGACCCTAATTATTGAAAGCCAATAGCTAATTGTTTACTTAATTTGATTTGCCATCCCTCTCTAGTCACATGGTTGTGAGTATAAGGAGGACAGAAAGTTGGGGTTCGCGTTTGTGTCATAAATGATCCAATGCGTTTTGACCCAATCATCCTTTAGTTTCAACAAGACATTGGCCCTCCCCTCCCCTATTGGTCAATCATTTGTCTAGTTCCCCCTCCTCAGTTTTGTCCACTTTTTCAGGATTGCAAAGAAAATGAATGCAAACAGTGGAGAGATCAATTCCTAGAGTGTCTTTGGGCCAATGGATCAGGTACAGAGTGAGAGAGACAGTTTGGATGAATGTAGCCTAGTGGTTAAGAGCGTTGGACCAGTAACTGGAAAGGTCGCTGGTTCAAATCCCTTAGCTGACTAGGTGAAGAATCTGTTGATGTCTGCTAAATGACTAAAATGTAAATGAATGGGAGAGTTATTAAATCATTCAACCACATCATGATTCCCAAAAACAGCCTTCAGAAACAACAGTGTGTTCAAAATGGTCCCCTATTTAGTGTAGTACTTTAGACCAGGACCACATACGGTATTGCACTACATAGGGAATATGGCGTCATTTGGGACACGGTCATAGTGAGTCACAGTCATTTTCAGAAGGTTGAAACAGCCACTTCAGTGGTCTCCTGCCTTTGGGGCACAAAGTGTTGAATTGATCCTTTCCACCCAAACACAAACATGCTGGCAGGCAGCCTGTACTGGACTCAAATACACATAATGAAAAGCCCAGAAAAGCCGTGCCTCATCTGCAGTTTCAGAGTGATAAAGTTAGATTAGTGTGCGCTGTGAGGGGGAACATAACTAAGTCCCCCAGAGAGGAGAGGAGAGTCACGGGAGAAAGACTTTGGAAAAGACTGGAGAGGAAATGAGGGGACTTTTTGACATAAGGACACTGTATATACAGTGGTTCATCAATGAAAGGTTTTGAGCTTCACGCCGTGACACGTTTGTGGTAGAGGGTGGAAAATTGCATCATTCCGTCACACTACCGCAAGGGAGAGTTAGAACGTTGATTAGGCTTTGGTTTCTATCTCTAAAAACAGAAAGTATTCTAAATAACAGACTGGCTTTATTTACCACAGTGTGGAAAGACTGATAGCCCCTCTATATAGAGTGAGTGTCTGAAACACAGAGTCCTTCTATGCTGATGTTAAGAAGAAACTGAATGAAAGAGAGTCCAGCGAGAATACAGAGGGGGAAAAAAAGGTTGCCCATATTTTCAATACATGAGCTATTTCATTTATTTGTTTTATTTATGAAATGTACTCGTTTATTTAGGAAATGTAATGTATTTGTTTAGGCTTGGCCTATTTAGTAGGCTATTTTGCAGCATAAAGCTATATTTGTCAGCATAAAGCTGAGTGACTCACTCATTCGTGGCTTTGGATCAAAATAAATAAGTACCGACATTCTTTCTGATCGTCTTTAATAAAGAAATGTTTTGACCGAGTTAATCTGTTCATGTTGTGTGTATGTGTTCAATTATATGTGACATTGTGGTTACAATGATGAATGTAAACCATCTGAATCAAATAAATCCTAATCATAATACAGTGATTTGGAAAGTATTTAGACCCCTTCACTTTATCCACATTTTGTTACATTCCAGCCTTATTCTAAAATGGGCTAATACCCACAATAACAAAGCGAAAACAGTTTTAATTTTAATTTTAGCAAATGTATTTTTTTTAAACAAAACAGAAATACCTGATTTACATAAGTATTCAGACACTTTACTGTGAGACTTTGCTGTGAGCTCAGGTGCAACCTGTTTCCATTGATTGTCCTTGAGATGTTTCTACAGCTTTATTGGAGTCTACCTCTGTTAAATTCAATTGATTGGACAGGATTTGGAAAGGCACACACCTGTCTATATAAGGTCCCAAAGTTGACAGTGCACGTCAGAGCAAAAACCAAGCCAGATTGAAGGAATTTTCCGTAGAACTCCGAGACAGGATTGTGTCGAGGCACAGATCTGGGGAAGAGTACCAAAAAATTCTGCAGCATTGAAGGTCCCCAAGAACACAGTGGATGCGTCATTCTTAAATGGAAAAATTTTGGAACCACCAAGACTTCCTAGAGCTGGCCGGCCGGACAAACTGAGCAATTGGGGGAGAAGGGTCTTGGTCAGGGAGGTGACCAGGATCACGATGGCCACTCTGACAGAGCTCCAGAGTTCCTCTGTGGAGATGGGAGAACCTTCCAGAAGGACAACCATCTTTGCAGCACTCCATCAATCAGGCCTTTATGGTAGCCAGTCCTCAGTAAAAGGCACATGACAACCCGCTTGGAGTTTGACGAAAAGCACCTAAAGACTCTCAGACCATGAGAAACAAAATTCTCTGGTCTGATGAAACCAAGATTGATCTCTTTGGCCTGAATGCCAAGCGTTACGGCGGGAGGAAACCTGGCACCATCCCTACGGGGAAGCATGGTGGTAGCAGCATCATGCTGTGGGAATGTTTTCCAGCGGCAGGGACTGGGAGACTAGTCAGGATCGAGGAAAAGATGAACAGAGCAAAGTACAGAGAGATCCTTGATGAAAACCTGCTCCAGAGTGCTCAGGACCTCAGACTGAGGTGAAGATTCACCTTCCAACAGGACAATGACCCAAAGCACACAGCCAAGACAACGCAGCAGTGGCTTCGGGACAAGTCTGAATGTCCTTGAGTGGCCCAGCCGGAGCCCGGACTTGAACCTGATTGAATATCTCTGAAGAGACCTCAAAATAGATGTGCAGTGACGCTCCCCATCCAGCCTGACAGAGCTTGAGAGGATCTGCAGCGAAGAATGGGAGAAACTCCCCAAATACAGTTGTACAACGCTTGTGGCGTCATACCCAAGAAAACTCAAGGCTGTAATTGCTAACAAAAGTGCTTCAACAAAGTACTGAGTAAAGTGTCTGAATACTTATGTAAATGTGATAATTCAGTTTTTTTTTTTTATTATACATTTGCAAACATTTCTAAAAACCTGTTTTTGCTTTGTCATTATGGGGTATTGTGGGTAGATTGATGAGAGCAAAACATTTTGGAAAAAGTCAAGGGGTCTGAATACTTTCCGAATACACTGTAAATAATCAGATGCGTGTTGCGAGCTGTCATTTTCCCTATTTTCTTTGCATCTCACCCTATTCCATGTATAGCGCGCTACTTTCATCCAGGGCCCATAGGGCCATTTGGGACGCACCCTATCTGGAGAGGGCCAGAATAAGCATCACTCCAGCTTAGCTACAACAGATTGGTTAATTGAGGTCCTCTAAGGCTAAGTCTATTTCAGGTGAATCCATGCTGATCAATGGGTTTTTAAGGATGACTGCATCACTGGTCTTCCATTGGCTAGCAGATTAGTGACTCATCATAGAGCTTCTGTTGGACAGCAGATGACTGAGCCATTATCACATTCATATTTGACAATATCCCATATGGTTCACAGACCCTCTTTTACAAAGGAAAACCAATGGACTGTTACAATAAATAGGTTGTCTACGGCCCTGTACACACACACAAACACACCTTTGATGTCCTTCCCGAAGCCCATGCCGGTCTGGACGTTCTGTCCCTCCCCCTTCTCCATCATAAAATCATCATCGCTGGACACGTCATCTACTGATGAGGTCATCTTCTTCTTCTTCTTCTTCTTGTGGCGTGGAGGCAGCTTCTTAGGGAAGGCAAACATGGGGAAGATGACCAGGAGCATGGCTATAGAGCACAGCAAGAACCCACTCCACCTGGGGACCAAAGGTAGACATAGATAGATATTGTTAGAACACATCAACACACACGCACACACATGAACACACCCTCTTACCAGTTGCCAACAAAGCGTGGGTCACTCTGGTCAATATGGACGACAGTTGTGGGGTCGACGTAGAAACCAATCAGAACTCCTCCTAACAGATATCCCGCTGCCGGCCCCAGGGCTCCCATCACATACATGACAGCTGGAAGAGAGAGACGAAGAAGGAAGAAGATTACTTCATTGCCCAATTGTACGCAGTTTGACTTTCACTTTATCTCTAAACCTCTGAAAAACACACATACAAACACAGGTTGGAGAGGTTGGAGCAGAGGGAGAATCAACCAATCACAACCTGGGATACTACAGAAATAGCCAACTACATGACATAATAGCTACAATGACCATAATCCATTGCGAGCATACTTGTCCGGTCTGTGTCTTTTATACAGAAGAATGCTTGATCAGAAGAATACTTGATCGATAGGAGAGCAGTTGCTTCACGAGGTATCTCTATCTGAAAATACATGATCTAAGTGGTTGCAAGTCGGTATTCCGCAGTCAAAAAAGTGTGCCTTATTTACTTTGAAGAACAACTAAAACAGTGATTTTGTCCGACAGCCTAGGCAGCAGCTCTACAGAGATGAGATGAGGACTTCCGGGTTAAGCGAGCAGAGTGTCAAGAAGCACCGCGGCTTGGCAAGTCATGTTTCGGGAAGACGCATGACTCTCGACCATCACCTCTCCTGAGTGGGTTGGGGAGTTGCCGTTGAGACAGGATTCTAACTACCAATTGGATATCACGAAATTGGGGAGAAAGCAATCTCGTCTGAGTGTGCCAAAGCGCAGAAAAACTGATGGATTGTTGAACACTTTTTTGGTTACTACATGATTCCATATGTATCATTTCATGGTTCTGATGTCTTCACTATTATTCTACAGTGTAGGAAATAGTCCAAATAAATAAAAACCCTTGAATAAGTAGGTGTCCAAACTTTTGACTGGTACTGTATGAACAGACAATCTGACAACACTCTGAATTTACGCTCAGATCGCACACACTGGATGCATTTACGAACACGCCCTTAGTTGTCTATCAAATATATTTAGCATTGATCAAATGGGCGGGCAGGCAGGCAAGCTCCCATTCAGTTGTCAAAATGTGGGTTTGGACAAGCATACATTGGCAGGCAAGCTGCAGAAGGACGTGCAGGCCAGTGCAATTTTGACAGCCAACTAGGTAAAACATTTGAGAGGGTTTATCTACTGTTCCCTCGATAGATTTTAGCTCATCTCGCTCCGGCTAGCATTAGTTGCTGACAAACTTGTTGATGTGCACGACTGAGGAAGAGAAAGCCTACCTGTTCATGGTTGTTTGATCAATAGGACTGTAAAGTTCCCAGATGTAAGAGGACTCCCGTGGTATTTACAACATTTGCAGATATCCATTGAGCTTTATTTTGCGGTTTTGGCGAAAGCGTTCTAATGATCTAAAGTTGCACTGTTGCTTCTGGCTGTAAACAAACACACAGTCCAGTTCAAAGTGAATGATGGCAGGCCCATATGGCAATTGGCTTATTTGCATAAAGGCCAATTGTAGCTCTGATTGGATATGGCGCAACGGTCTGCGTAGACTCCGGTACTGGACAAGACAGATGTTATTAGGTTTTATTTACTGCAGTGTCTATTAATTGTCAAAACGCACTGCCGCTTTCCCACTCTATATTGCCATAGTAATTTCACAAATGACTTACTATACGCCATTCCCAAACATTCTATGAATTTATGAAAAATTGAAAAAATCTATATAATATAACCTTTGTGTGACTAGGCAAGTCAGGTAATTCTTATTTACAATGACAGCCTAGGTACAGTGGGTTAACTGCCTTGTTCAGGGGCAGAACAACCGATTTGTCCCTTGTCAGCTCAGGGATTCAATCTAGCAACCTTTCAGTTACTGGCCCAACACTCTAACCACTAGGCTACATGCCCCCCCCCCAAAAAATGACCATATCTACTGAAAGTGTCATATTGTTCCTATGAACAGATTTGAATAAGATTTCACGTCACTAAAACGCTGTCAGTTCCACTTTACAAAATACGAGATAAGGGGGGTTGACATGACTGTGCATATGAGAGTTGTAACCATTTAGTCTCCACACGTTTTTCCATGTGCCCCTATTACAACTGTTAATGACACAGCTAGTAAAGTGGAGGGGTGGCAAGAAGAGGTGGAAGACAGGAGGAAAGAGAGAAAGCTGACCGGGAACCTGTAGGAGCTATTCATTAACCAAGGGGCTATTACTACAACCATCTAAAACAGCTGACCTGGAACCTGTGGAAGCTATTCATTAACCCAGGGAATATTAGTACAAACATCTATAACAGCTGACCTGGAACCTGTGGAAGCTATTCATTAATCCATGGTATATTACTACAACCATCTAACAGCTGATCTTACATCACAACAATACAAATGGCACCCTATTCAAATGGCACCCTATTCCCTACATAGTGCACTACTTTTGACAAGAGCCCTATGGACAGTAGTGCACTACATAGGGAATAGTCCCAACAACAACTAGATCAGCGGGGACTTCAAATGAAGCCCGGGGCATTCAGACCATCACCTCTTAGACAATACTGACCATTACCTTACAGGAGAGACGGGAAAACGTTTAACAACCTGGTGGATACACACACACACACGCGCACGCGCGCACGCACGCGGACATAGAGTAGCCTGGAAAGTCAAAACAGTTATGGACCTTAGTCAGGAGTGAGGACTTCTATAATTACACCTAGAACATTTCCTAAACTGCCCGCCAGGTGTGTGTGTGTATGTATATATATATATATATATATATATATACAAACACACATATATATATGTGTGTTTGTGTCCAGAAGCTTATCCAGTTTCCCAAGCTGAGTATTTAAATGATGTCGTCATCCACAGAGCCTGTAGATACAGCATCATTGGTCTGTTCACTGTGCGCCTGCTGTCCACCCCCCCCCACACACACACACACACAGACAGACTCAATAGAAACACGTGTGTGTTTCTTCCATGGCGGGGCCTTCAGCAGCGTCACCACCGTCTTATCAGGGGCTAATTAATTAAGAGCGAAATAAGTAAAATCTCTAAGAGGTCCAAGGGGATAAAGGGAGAGGGAAAATTATTCCTTAAAGCACAAAGAACCCATATGTAAAGCCTCTTATCTGCCTGCCACACACAGAGAGTGAGAGACAGAGAAAGAGAAAGACAAACAGAGAGCGACAGCGAGAGCCTTACTGAGAGAGACAAAGAGAGACAGCACGACAGAGAGAGAGTGACAGCGAGCGCGTTACTAAGAGAGAGCGAGAGAGAGAGAGTGCGAGATAGACAGAGAGCGACAGCGAGAGCATTACTGAGAGAGAGAGAGAGGCAGAGAGACAGAGAGAGAGACAGACAGAGAGAGAGAGACAGAGAGAGAGACAGAGAGAGAGAGAGAGAGAGAGAGGCAGAGAGAGGCAGAGAGAGGCAGAGAGACAGAGAGAGAGAGAGACAGACAGAGAGAGAAAGAGACAGAGAGAGAGACAGAGAGAGAGAGAGAGAGAGAGAGAGAGAGAGAGAGAGAGAGAGAGAGAGAGAGAGAGAGAGAGAGAGGCAGAGAGAGAGAGACAGAGAGAGAGAGAGACAGACAGAGAGAGAAAGAGAGAGAGAGAGAGAGAGAGAGAGAGAGAGAGAGAGAGAGAGAGAGAGAGAGAGAGAGAGCAGGATGTGTACCATTCCCTGGGCTAATAGAGCACAAACAGAAAAAAAGCCTCGCCAATTTACATATACATAAATCTCCACCATAGAGAACAAATTCCCCAACAGATGCTGGTTCACTTACACCTCTCTCCATATCAAATCAAATCACATAATTTCATATGCACAGAAAGCACCTTTCATAAAAGCCATATCGCTATCCAGACACAGTGAGTGGAGAGTCATTACTTTTTCATTGTATTGGGTGCATTGCAAATGCCATCCTATTCCTTTTGGACCCTGGTCCGAAGTAAGGCACTATATAGGGAATAGGGTGTCATTTGGGACGCAGACAAGTAGATAAAGACGGGTCCAGAATACTACATGAGACAGAGACAATGAAGAGGGTTTATTAGAGGTGTCAGGGACAGTTAGAGGTCTGCTTTTACGATCTCTACGATGATTAAAATATCCATTCATAAAAGGATATGAGAACAGGCGCAAGTGTGTGTGCGAGTGTCTGTTTGTCTTTGTGTTTGCATGTGTGTGTGTGTGTGTATGCATGTGTGTGAGTGTCTTTGCGTATGTGCGTGTGTCTTGTGTGTCTTGTGTGTGTGCGCGTCTGTCTTTATGTATGTGCGTCTTTGTGTGTATGTGTGCGTCTTTGTGTGTGTGTGTGTGTGTGTGTGTGTGTGTGTGGTTGTGCCTATGTGTTATCATACATTTGTGGTTCATGGTGTATTTCATCCTGTTAGAAGGAGACCAATAAATGTTAATGATATAGTTGCATAAGCTACGGTGCATGGAGATCCTGTACATCAGCCTGTCAGCGCATCGTCAGCATATCGTCAGTGTGTGTGAGAGACAGAGCTATGTACTGACACAGTGAGCATAGCCTTGCTATTGAGAGAGACAGAGTTATGTACAGACACAGTGAGCATAGCCTTGCTATTGAGAGAGACAGAGCTATGTACAGACAAAGTGAGCATAGCCTTGCTATTGAGAGAGAGACAGCTATGTACAGACACAGTGAGCATGGCCTTGCAATTGAGAGAGGCTGCCATTGGCAGACCTGGCTATCAAAAGAACAAAGAATATGTGCCCACTGTACACATTTTTTCCCATTTATTTTATTTATTTAACAAGGCAAGTCAGTTAAGAACAAACTCTTATTTACAATGACGACCTACACCGACCAAACCAGGACGACGCTGGGCCAATTGTGCACCGCCCTATGGGACTCAAAATCACGGACGGATGTGATACAGCTTGGATTCAAACCAGGGTGTCTGTAGTGACGCCTCAAGCACTGACATGCAGTGTCTTAGACCGCTGCACCACTCAGGAGCCCATTGAGGTGGAAACCGAGCTGCACTTCCTAACCTCCTTCTAAATGTATTAGAGACACATATTTCCCACAGATGACAAAGATTTTGAAAACAAATCCAACATTGTTAAACTCCAATATCTATTAGGTGAAATACCACAAAGTGCAGTCATAGCAGCAAGATTTGTGTCACGTTGCCATGTGAAAAGGGAGAGGAGCATAAACACTAGAATGCCAAGGGTGTGCAGAGAATGCCAAGAGTGTGCAGAGAATGCCAAGAGTGTACAAAGCGGTCATCAAGGCAAAGCGTGGCTACTTTGAAGAATTCCAAATATCAAATATATTTTGATTTGTTTAAAACATGATTCCATATGTGTTATTTCATAGTTTTGATGTCTTCCCTATTATTCTACAATGTAGAACATAGTCATATTAAAGAAAAAACCCTTGAATGAGTAGGTGTGTCCAAACTTTTGACTGGAACTGTACATACATACACACATATAGATACACAAAAATAAATACAAAATATCACAGCATACTATCCTTTCCCTCCAATACCCTCTCATATCCCCTGTTGGCCAAAATTCTTACTCCTGATCAATAGAAGGCAACTGTTCAAAAGGAAAAGTTCAGTACAACCTCTCAAAGTGTATAAAAAAAATCCAAGTGGTGAAAAGACATTAGGTCTTTCAACCAGGCTGATAAAATGGGAAGTTTGAAGGATTTCGAATTAAGCAAGATCTGCCGGCGAGCTATGAAGGAAGTTACAACGTCTGCTTTACTTTTAGTCAGACTAGGCAACAAAGATTGAACTCCAACTATATCTATCAAAGGACAAGGATGCAGGTCAATATCTAGAATTACAGAGTATTAAAAAAAGATGACCAATACTCAGCCAACTTAGAACATTCATATAACACATGGGTGTGGTCTGCTAGAGTGATTGAACATCTATCAAATGTGTCATGGGAGGAATTTACAACATTTGTCTTTGGTGTAGTGAATTTTCTGCAAGACCTTGAACTGAATTAAACTTAACCGAGCTCATGAGGATGTGGAGTTAACCCTAAGGACCTCCTCCCACCAGTAAGGTCATGTTCAAGTTCAATACTCCAGTCTGTCTTGATATTGTTTATTGGAGAGGGTTCAGAGGAAAGCATAACGTCATATAATCTAGAAATCAGACAAAATCTCTTCTAGCAACGTCTAGCAACGTCTTGGCAGGTAGTTGAGGAAAGATGGGCAAATGAGAGCGAACAAAGTTAAGGGCTTGAAAATAGCGGGAAATAATGAGCCAAATTACATTTAGCTATGAGATCATTAAAACTGGCAAACTTCCCAAACTAAATCTTTAAAACATACCAAACCTCTCTCTTGCCACAAAAAGCCTGGTGGCGTTTGGAGGGTAAGAATAGGTGGTTGATACAGATGGGGCCTAGAGGAGAAAGGGGCAGAAAGTCTAAAATGTTGACAAAATTTTCTCCAGATCTTCAAAGTAGAGAGCACAATGAGGTTTCCAGTATACTGCACTAACCCGGACGACGCTGGGCAAATCGTGCGCCGCCCCCGCCGTCTCTCGGTCACGGCCGGCTGCGACAGAGCCTGGACTCAAACCAGGATCTCTAGCGGCCACTGCCCCACTCGGGAGGCCCGGTTTCCAGTATACTTTGAAAGTCACAAGGACAGTGGGGCATAAGTAGGAGAATGATTGGCCTTAGTGTGCTTCTAATGAGCACCAGTTGGTACTTCTAGCATTTTACCAGACCATAATCCAATAGTAAAGCAGTATATTTGGAAGTGCCAAACCTTCATCTTGTCTCCTTCTTTGAAGTACTGCTCGGTGATTTGCCTGCCCAAATAAAATGACTGATGAGCCTATCCAACATGGCTAAAAAATATTTCAGCAGAAAGATCGAAAGACATTGAAAAAGGTATAGAAACCTAGGTAAAATGTTCATTTTAACAGATTGTATTCTGCCAGCTAAGGAGAGAGTCAGACTATCCCAGCGTTGTAAGCCTGCTTTAACTTGTGTGACTAGACTTGCAAAGTTAGTTTTATGGAGGGTAGCCAGAGAGTGTTTTATATTCATACCTAAATAGGAAAAACCAGAGGGCAACAGATGGAAAGGCAGGGCTCCAGGGGGAATTTGCTTGGCAGCGGGGTTGAACGGAAAACATTCACGTTTTTAAATGTTCAATTTGTAACCTGAGAATGATCCAAATGTATTTAAAATATGCAGTATGTTACCAACCGAGTTCACAGTGTTAGTGAAATATAATAGTATATCATCTGCATACAGTGACACTTTATGTTATTCACCAGCTCGGTGGAGTCCAGTGAAAGTGGATCATTTTAAGGCCAAGAAAAAGCGGTTCTATCGCAAGTGCAAAAAGGAGCGGGGACATAAGACACCCTTGACAGGTCCCTCTGGAGAGGGGGAAGTATTTTGAATGTTGAGAGTTGGTGTGTACGCTGGCCGTAGGAGCAGAATAGAGCAGATGTGAAATTGCACCCAAAACCAAATCTTCCCAAAATCTTAAATAAATAAGTCCACTCCACCCGGTCGAAAGCCTTCTCCGCATCAAGAGAAAAAAACATTTTGGGGTCTGAAGAAACAGAAGGCTAGAGTATAATGTTCAAAAGACGGCGTGGAAAACAGTTGTCACCCTTTGATGAACCCCGTTTGATCATCAAATATGACATACTGAAGGCAGGTTTCCAACCGGCATGCTAGAACCTTAGCTAATGGTTTAATGAACATACTTAATAGTAATGGGGCGAGTTGATCTGAGAATTTTTTAAATAAAAATCGACGGGAAAGCCGTCGACAAACTTCAGACCATTTGTTATCTCATCTAGATGCAAAGGGTTGTCCAGAACTTTACTCATGTCCATATCAATGGATGGAATAAACAAGTTATCTAAAAAGTTGTACATAGCCGTATTATCTGATGGGGGTTCAGATTTGTAGAGGTTAGAATAAAATGACACAAAAGTTGAATTAATATTAAAGGGATCACTTGCAAGTTTACGGGACGAGTCATATACCTGAGAGATAAGATGAGATGCTGACTGGCGTTTAAGCTGGTGAAGTGTCATATACCTGAGAGATAAGGTGTGATGCTGTTCCCCTGGCTTTGCCGTTAAGATTAGAATGAAAAACCTGTCCAACCCATGCTTTACGCAATCTAGTAAGGTTGGTAGCACTTAGTTGCGTTTCATGAAGAAATACGATATCAGTATTCAGGCTCTTCAGATGTGAAAATACTCTGGAGCTCTTAATTTGCTCCCCATAGCCATGAATGTTCCATGTCACCAGTCTGACTGGAAGCCCCAAAACACCATCCTGACTTGTTGTTGAACCAGACATGAATCCTAATAAGAGCAGAAATCAAATTAAAAAGAGGAAAATACAGATTGAGGAGCAGCATGAAAAAAACCCATCTGAAAATGCCAACCCCACACCTCTTTAAAAGCATGTATATGTATGTGTGTCTTTCAAGGCGGTTGGGTTAAAATAGGAAGTCAAATTCCGGTTAGACCAATAAAATGATCTCTTAATCTGAATGTCTAAATGGTGCGCTACTCATCACAGTGCACTAATTTTGACCAGAGCCCTATGCGCCCTAATCAAAAGGGGAAAGGATGTCATTTGGGAAAGCTCCGGAGGTAGGGCACTAGAAACGACATAATGTGCCATAAGTCATAAAGAGCATTAGGGTATTAGTCAAGAAGAACATGGAGTATTGTGGAATAAAGCTAAATAACCAGAAACCAAGTCTAAAAGCATGGTTGGAAAAGAAAACGTCAACCTTTATCAAGAGTCTCTAGAAATGTTCTACCAGTGGAGAAACATCCTCTTCAGTCACCTTGCCCGCCTTAACATTAAAACCGCTGGGCCTCGGGGGACCCCCCCCCCCCTTCAAGCTAATGAACAATAATTTTGACTGCAACATTCTAACAGTGTATTTAATACATTTAATATATGCTTTTGCAAAAAGAAGGTATAAGGTAACATTAGTATATTATTTTTTATTTTATTTCAAATAACAATAGCATTTTCATTAGTTTATGTTACTGTAGGGTATATGTAAAAACAAAAAAATCAAGTTTTCAATAAATTGTATTTGTGGTGTGCCTTTGTTACAACTATGAAACAGAATATGTGTGTGTTGGAACACGGTAACAGCTTATTTATTTTTTTAGAAATAACCCAACCACCAAGACCCATCGGCAGCAAGATGTGCAATCAAATGATGAAAACATCAGTAGCCTAAACATCATTATAAGGGCCAAGTGTGCTTGATAAAGAGTGAAAATCAGCACAAAAGCAATAATGGAACAGAAGTGTCGATATGACAGCAGTCAAAAATGTAATTATTTATACGTCGGATACCATGTCAAATGTGTCTGTTTCTTTGTCATCGAAATGGAGGTAACGCTTGAACTCTCTGAAGCGATCCACTGACATGGTAAATTACACACGCTTTCACTGTGTACTCCAAGTAGTCAGAGTGGACTGATAAAACTGCTTGGATTTGGTGGACTGATATAAGGTACATTCCATTTTGAGATTATAATAAGAATATACCAATACAGTAGAATGGCCCGTCCTGTTCTTCACTCACAATTGGTGATTACATAATTATGCAACATTTGCTTCCCCTCGCTCATCAACCCCCATTCTCCCCAACATACTTTACTTAAAACTTCTTGCGGATCAGTGGGAAGCTACCGTCCCACCTGGCCAACATCCGGTGAAATAGCAGAGCGCCAAATTCAAATTAAATTACTATGAATATTAAACTTTCATGAAATCACAAGTGCAATACATCAAAATAAAGCTTAACTTGCAGTTAATCAAGCCGCCGGGTCAGATATTTAAAAGGCTTTACGGCGAAATCACAAACCATGTGATTGTCTGAGGACAGCGCCCAGCACACAAATGCATAACAAATCATTTTCAACAAGGGAGTTGCGACACGAAAGTTAGAAATAGCGATATAATATATGCCTTACCTTTGAAGATCTTTTTCTGTTGGCACTCCAAAATGTCCCAGTTACATTACAAATGGTCCCTTTGTTCGATAAACTCCTTTATATCCATAAAAACTCAGTTTAGCTGGCGCGCTTCAGTCAATAATCCACTCGTTTTCCCTCCTTCAAAATACATACAAAATTAATCCCAAACGTTACCAATAAACTTATCTAAACAAGTCAATCAATGTTTATAATCAAACCTTAGGTACCCTAATACGCAAATAAACGATAAAATTTAAGACGGAGAATCGTTATTGTCTTTACCCGGAGAAAAATATCAAAGAACGCTCTCTCATTCACACGCTTGGAAACAGTACAGCCAAAATGGGAGCCACCTAGTAAAACTACAAGTTCTGGCTCATTTTTCCAAAAACCAGCCTGAAACTCTTTCTAAAGACTGTTGACATCTAGTGGAAACCCTAGGAACGGCAATCGGGCACAATTTCACCCTATTATAAAAGTGCCAGCCATTGAAATCAGTGGTAGGATTTTTTTGGGGGGGGTTTTGTCCTTGGGGTTTCGCCTGCCATTTCAGTTCTGTTATAATCACATACATTATTGTAACAGTTTTAGAAACTTTAGAGTGTTTTCTATCCATATCTAACAATTATATGCATATCCTAGCTTCTGGGCATGAGTAGCAGGCAGTTTACTTTGGGCACGCTTTTCATCCGGACGTCAAAATACCACCCCCTATCCCAAATAAGTTAATTTATTTCATCTGTTGTTATATGTATGAAATTATTTTCAGTATAGTTTAAGTTCAGGTTCGAGGCAGTTATACAGGGTGATTATCAACTGGGCAAGGCACATTCCACTGTCGGGAGAAGAAAACCATATAAAATTGACATGCCCTCATAAAACTAGTTATAGTTCCAGTTCTGTTTTTGATATTAAGATTCTAACAACAGCAGTGTGTTATATAGACTGATTTAGGAAAAGTCAAGGACGGAGGGGGGAGTGACTTTAAAAATGGCAGGGTAATAAAACTATTAAAATCATGAGCAATCAAAATGACTGCTTTAGCGGTTCTAGTGTTAAGAGCACAAAGCACTTCATGCAGTGTTTTCATTAGCACCATATGGTGTTTATCCAGACCAAGTCTAAGCACTGCATTGTAGCTACACAGTAACAATAAAGTCAAGGTAATACGAGCAGCGAGCCCATTATGATGAATGACTTCAATCACATACACCATTACTCTACTGACCCTTTCTGTCCATTCTCATACAACACACTGTCCATTAATTCTCTCTCTGGGTTAGGGAAAATAGGATTTTGAATGGCATTCTCTCTCTCTCTCTCTCTGAAAATAGGATTTTGAATGGGAATCAATTGTTTGATCCCCACAAGAATAGTTAAACATACACGTGTGTGCATTCATTATGTGTGTGCATTCATTATGCGTGTGCGCACCATGTGTGTCCTACAACAGCTGATACGTCATACATCATGTCTCCCCTAGCATTATATAACTTTGTCATGCCAACCCCATCCTTCATATTAACAGTGTTCCGCTTGACAGTGTTCCGCTAAACCGTGTCCAGCACCAGTCACTGCACCGCCCCGCTGCTTGGCAGCCTGCCAGGGCTGTTGGCAGGTCCCGTTTCCACGATGAAGGGGGGGCAGGGTTGTCGCCGGGGTGAGCAATATGCTGGCAATGCAACATACCGCCGCGGCATCACACACACACACGTCACAGGGGAGTGAGGGACGCATGCCGATGAGGAACACACACACACACTTAAACACCAAAGTCTCCATTTAGTCAATTACGCAATGGGCCTTCTCCGGTAGTATGTGAAGGGCAGGGAATTATATTGTGTGCATATACTGTGGCAGTAATACATTACAGGCTCTCAATGATTGGTTTTGCCATGTCAGCTAACCCCTCACTCTCTCAGAGGTTCCCAAACTTTTTATAGTCCTGTACCCCTTCAAACATATAACCTCCAGCTGCGTACCCCCTCTAGCACCAGAGTCAGCGCACTCTCAAATGTTGTTTTTTGCCATCACTGTAAGCCTGCCACACACACTATATTATACATTAATTAAACATAAGAATGAGTGTGAGTGTGAGTTTTTGTCACAACCCGGCTCGTGGGAAGTGACAAAGAGCTCTTATTGGACCAGGGCACAAATAATAATATAATTATAATCAATTATTTTGCTCTTTATTTCGCCATCTTACATATAAAACCTTATTTGTTCATCAAAAATGGTGAATAACTCACCACAGGTTAATGAGAAGGGTGTGCTTGAAAGGACGCACATAACTCTGCAATGTTGGGTTGTATTGGAAAGAGTCAAAATCAAATCAAATCAAATGTATTTATATAGCCCTTCGTACATCAGCTGATATCTCAAAGTGCTGTACAGAAACCCAGCCTAAAACCCCAAACAGCAAGCAATGCAGGTGTAGAAGCACTGTGGCTAGGAAAAACTCCCTAGAAAGGCCAAAACCTAGGAAGAAACCTAGAGAGGAACCAGGCTATGTGGGGTGGCCAGTCCTCTTCTGGCTGTGCCGGGTGGAGATTATAACAGAACAATGGCCAAGATGTTCAAATGTTCATAAATGACCAGCATGGTCGTATTATAATAAGGCCGAACAGTTGAAACTGGAGCAGCAGCACGGTCAGATGGACTGTGGACAGCAAGGAGTCATCATGTCAGGTAGTCCTGGGGCATGGTCCTAGGGCTCAGGTCAGTCTCAGTCTTAAATCATTTCCCACACACAGTCTGTGTCTGTATTTAGTTTTCATGCTAGTGAGGGCTGAGAATCCACTCTCACATAGGCATGTGGTTGCAAATGGCACCAGTGTCTTCACAGCACGATTTGCCAAGGCAGGATACTCTGAGAGCAGCCCTATCCAGAAATCTGGCAGTGGCTTCTGATTAAATTAAATTTTCACAGAACCGCTTGTTGCAATTTCGATGAGGCTCTCTTGTTCAGATATCGGTAAGTGGCCTGGAGGCAGGGCATGAAAGGGACAACGAATCCAAATGTTTGTGTCATCCGTTTCGTACCTGCGTTATTGCGCACAGTCAGGTGCTTCGCTATATCACATTTGACATTGTTCGTAAGCTTGAGTTCATTTGCACACAAAACATCATACAATGATGGAAATACCTGTGTGTTGTCCTTGTTAATGCAGACAGAGAAGAGCTCCAACTTCTTAATCACAACCTCAATTTTGTCCCGCACATTGACTATAGTTGCAGAGTCCCTGTAATCCTAAATTCAGATCATTCAGGCGAGAAAAAACATCACCCAGATAGGCCAGTCGTGTGAGAAACTCATCATCATGCAAGTGATCAGACAAGTGAAAATTATGGTCAGTAAAGAAAACTTTAAGCTCGTCTCTCAATTAAAAAAAACATGTCAATACTTTGCCCCTTGATAACCAGCGCACTTCTGTATGTTGTAAAAGCATTACATGGTCGCTGCTCATATCATTGCATATTGCAGAAAATACAGGAGAGTTCAGGGGCCTTGCTTTAAAAAAGTTGACCATTTTCACTGTAGTGTCCAAACAGTCTTTCAAGCTGTCAGGCATTCCCTTGGCAGCAAGAGCCTCTCGGTGGATGCTGCAGTGTACCCAAGTGGCATCGTTAGCAACTGCTTGTCTACCGGTCACAGCTTTTGCGCCATCAGTACAGATACCAACACAGCTTGACCATTTGATGTCACAATGCTGTCCAGTACTTAAAACAATATCCTCTCCTGTTGTCCTGGCTTGCAGAAGAGGATGTCTTCCTTAATTGACCCCGCAAAAATGTAACAGACATATACCAGGAGCTGTGCCAGGCCCGCCACATCTGTTGTAATGCATAGAATTCACTGGCTTGTATGCAAAGCAGTAATTGTTTCAAAACTTCTCCTGCCATGTCACTGATGCGTCGTGAAACAGTGCTGTTTGATCAGTGTTTATTTTTGCCAGTGAAACGAGGCTACTCAACCGTGAAAAAAACACATCACCCAAATGTATAGCCCCATTGGAAAATACAAATGGACTGTTTGAAAATGTGAATGACATTTTCATTTGGCATACTCCCGACGGCATTGCATCCCAGCTTAAGAATAGCCGCTCTAAGTGATCATTGTGAATGACAATCACCATGTTGTACCCAAGTGGGTGCTACACGTTGGTGGAGGATGAGGTGAGTTTCCCTCTTGTATGCGCACGTTGAGCATCTGAAAAAGCACTTGATATAAATCCCATCAATTATGAATGAGTCATTATGGCATGGCCTTTCTGTAGCATAGACTCTGCCAATGATTCTGCATTGATACCAGAATCAAGGAACGGACATGTGGACACACAGAGAAGCTACATTTTCAGAACGGATGGTCTGTTGGTCTTCTCGACGACGTCAGCCAAGGTAAAACAATCCCCCTCCTCACACAGGCATCGATGCACATCTTGGGGCGGCAGGTAGCCTAGTGGTTAGAGCGTTGGACTAGTAACTGGAAGGTTGCAAGATCGAATCCCCGAGCTGACAAGGTAAACACCTGTCGTTCTGCCCCTGAACAAGGCAGTTAACCCACTGTTCCTAGGCCATCATTGAAAATAAGGGTTTGTTCTTAACTGACTTGCCTGGTTAAATAAAAAACATAAAAATGTAAACATGAAAGGGGGGGAAGGAGGAAATATGAGAAGAGGAGGTTGTTCAATGTGATGCTGACATCATTGACCCCAATTTATCTTTTCCATTTCTATGTTTGTGATGGATATGAAACTGTCATGTCTGGCTGACAAACTCACTGATACCAGGGAGACGAGGTGGAGGAGGAACAACAGATGTATTGTACCCGGAAAGGAAGAAAGAGAGAGTGAGATGGAAAAATAGAGGGAGAAAGACGAGAGAGAGAAAAAATGGGAAAGAGAGTAGATAGAAAGAGAGAGAGAAAGAGATGAAGACAGAGGGCTATCTCTTCTCCTGTGTTACTGAGTGATAAGGCTAGCTTCTCAGTATCTGTCCCCTCTCTCTAACCTTCACAGACAGGACAAAGGGAAAGGAAGCTTTTACAGACTGTTTGGTCAATGCCTGAGTGGTGATGCTTGATGCTGTATGCTTTGTGTCCAAATACGTCCATACCCTTCCTCTTCTCAACTCTCTCTCTCCCTCCCTCTAACCTCTTCCTCTCTAACCTCTTCCTCTCTAACTTCTTCCTCTCTGACCTCTTTCTCTAACTTCTTTCTCTCTAACTTCTTTCTCTCTAACCTCTTCCTCTCTAACTTCTTCCTCTCTGACCTCTTCCTCTCTAACTTCTTCCTCTCTGACCTCTTCCTCTCTAACTTCTTCCTCTCTAACTTCTTCTCATCTCCTCTCCCAGCACAGCCTCTCTAAATGAGCGAGGGAGTGAGCAGAGGAGAGGAGAGGTGGAAGGGAAGGAGCAGAAGAGGAACAAAGAAATGGTGAGCGAGCATCTCACACCTAATGAGCCAGCTCCCCAATGACTTAAAACAAGTAAGACAGAGTAATTCATTGATTTCATTACATAATAAAACAGAGCAATTTTCAAGCCTGGCCAGGTTACCAGAGATTAAAAGGTCGAACAAGGCCATAATTTCACATCGTAGGGGAATTATTTAATTGTCTAAATCACCAGTTACCCCTTTATACATTGATGAACAACACCAAAGCATTACTCAGTGTGTGTGTGTGTGTGTGTGTGTGTGTGTGTGTGTGTATGTGTGTATGTGTGTATGTGTGAAAGCGTGTGTACCAAGTATCATGCCGCATTCATTCTCAGGTAATTTTTCTATTCTCCCTGCGAGTCTCTCTCCTGCAAGGCACTGGAAAAGCAGGGTGAATTATGACCAGAACTCTCTCATCTCTCTCCAGTGTTTCAGTTGGAACATAGTTTCAGAGAACCATGTGGCTGCTACCTCACAAGCCATGTACATCTCCAAACAAGCCTGTAGCTGGCCCAAAAGCTGGAGACACACAATGACCTTGTGTGATCTTGCAGTCTTCAGTCTCTACAGTGTCATTCACACACCATGTATCATCGGTCTAATGTATGCAGTGTTCTGACAGTATTCTCTTTTACTGTGGATTCATGATAGAGTAGAAACGTTGATTACAAATGAAAGTCAAAAGCCAACGGGACAGAAGAAAACACTGCATCTAAGGAGATGTGGTCTGTGATATGATAGATCATCTATGCAGCTTTTCTCCAGAGAGAGAAATGGGGGAAAGGGGGAAGGGAGGGGGGGGAGAGGGAGAGAGAGGGAGAGAGAGAGAGAGAGAGAGAGAGAAAGACTGAAAGCGTGAGAAAGGGAGCGATAGAGAGAAAAATGATAGGGAGACATAACGAGAGAGAGAGAGAGTAGCGAGAGAAAGAGGGATCAATTCACCCATGTGATTTTGTGGCATGGAGAGAGAGAGACAGAGAGAGAGCGAGAGAGAGAGACAGAGAGAGAGACAGAGAGAGAGACAGAGAGAGAGACAGAGAGAGAGACAGAGAGACAGAGAGAGAGACAGAGAGAGAGAGAGAGAGAGAGAGAGAGACAGAGAGAGAGAGAGACAGAGAGAGAGCGAGAGAGAGAGACAGAGACAGAGAGAGAGAGAGAGAGAGAGAGAGAGCGAGAGAGAGAGACAGAGAGAGCGAGACAGAGAGAGAGACAGAGAGAGAGACAGACAGAGAGAGAGAGAGAGAGACAGAGAGAGAGAGAGAGAGAGAGACAGAGAGAGAGACAGAGAGAGAGACAGAGAGAGAGACAGAGAGAGAGACAGAGAGAGACAGAGAGAGAGACAGAGAGAGACAGAGAGAGAGAGAGAGACAGAGAGAGAGAGAGAGAGACAGAGAGAGAGACAGAGAAAGAGAAACAATAGGAGGGAAAAGACAAAGAAATGGGGATGAGAATGGAATTGCAACCCTATGCATGCACAGTGAATTCTTCCATCACATATACAGCTGATTCTCAAGATCTTGCACACTATTGAGTTGCTATTGAGCCCACTCTACTACACTGTCTGAGCCAAGGACTACATGCTTTCTGGTAAGTTTTGATTACAATACTGGGTGCGGTGAATATATTTTATATGACATACATGATTTTCTGCTGACTAGTAAATAGTAGCCTTCAGCAAAGTGTGTTTAAATAATTTCCAACATGTTAACAATTTCTGCTAGTTTTTGCTACCATGTGGATTTTAGATTGCTTGAGCCTGCTAACTGAGGAGTGTTAATTCACCTGTTTCCATACGTTTCATTTTAAAACATTTATCTCAGAACGGAGTTGTTAAATCTAACTGCTTAACCATTTATCTGTACATGGAATTGTATTTGTTTATTCTTCACTCGTTTCTTTCTAATCTTTACAGAAAATGCCACAGGCACTATCTGATGTGTGGAGACTTTACACTGCAGCTAACATAGAAGGAAAAGCTGTGTACAGAAAATACTGTGCCAAATTATTTGTGAAGAATGAAACAAAGATACAGAATCATCTGGCCAAGTTCCCTCAGCTCTCACAACAAGCAACCTCTGACAGAAGTCCCTCTACTTCTATTCAATGTGAAAATTATGAATCAGACACACTCCTGGAATCAGATTTGTTTTTTATTCAATGGAGGAACGTAGTCAAAGAAATGCTGATGAATGTCTTGCTTGAGCTGTGTATGCAACTGGTTTACCTCTGATGCTCACAGGCAATGTGTATTGGAAGAGATTTCTGAGTACTCTTCGCCCAGCATACACCCCTCCAACCAGACATGCTTTATCTACTCATTTGCTGGATGCAGAGTTCAACAGAGTTCAAGTGAAGGTCAAGCAAATCATAGAGAAAGCAGACTGTATTGCAATCATCTCTGATGGGTGGTCGAATGTTCGTGGGCAAGGAATAATTAGCTACATCATCTCCACTCCTCAACCAGTATTCTACAAGAGCACAGACACAAGGGACAACAGACACACCGGTCTCTACATTGCAGATGAGCTGAAGGCAGTCATCAATGACCTTGGACCACAGCAGGTATTTGCACTGGTGAAAGACAATGCTGCGAACATGAAGGCTGCATCATACCCATTTGCTGTGCTGCTCCTGGATCTGCTCCTCAAGGACATCATGGCACTGAAACAATGGATACACTCTACAAGAGAGCCAAGGAAATGGTTAGGTATGTGAAGGGTCATCACGTTATAGCAGCAATCTACCTCACCAAGCAAATTGAGAAGAATAAGAGAACCACAATAAGAGAACCACATATCACAGCCTACCGATACGGACAGCCCCATCAAGAGGATCCTCCTGGATGATGTATTTTGGGAGAGAGTGGTAAGCAGCCTGAAACTCCTGAAACCTATAGCAGTAGCCATTGCATGGATTGAGGGAGACAATGCCATCCTGTCTGATGTTCAGACTCTGCTTGCAGATGTAAGAGAAGAAAGCTGTACTGCCCTGCCCACTTCACTGTTGCTCCAAGCAGAGGAAACTGCAGTTCTGAAATACATCAAAAAGCGAGAAGACTTCTGTCTGAAGCCCATACATGCCGCAACGTACATGTTGGACCCCAAGTATGCTTGCAAGAGCATCCTGTCTGGTGCAGAGATTAACAAGGCTTATGGTGTCATCACTACCATGTCTCACCACCTTGGCCTTGATGAGGGCAAGGTTCTTCGCAGTCTAGCGAAGTACACTTCCAAGCAAGGGCTTTGGGATGGAGATGCAATATGGCAGTCGTGCCAACATATCTCATTAGCTACCTGTTGAAAGGGACTTTGTGGATCTGAGGCTCTTTCCTCTGTTGCCTCCAAATCCCACCAACATCAGCCGTCTCAGAGCGCAACTGGTCCTTGTTTGGAAACACACACACCAAAGCGCGCAACAGGCTGACCAATACATGGGTTGAAATATTGGGCCTATTTTTTAGCCTGGCTCGGAAAGTGACAGTGAAGATAAGGTCACCGTGTCTGATGTTCAAGAGGTGGACATTGAGGAGGTCCAGGGAGAAGACATGGAAGCCTGAGAGGAAGACAACAAAAGCTTTAGTTTCGAGACAATCATTTTACAGATGTATGTTGAAAGCATTTTTGGGAGATGCGATGGATTTATTGGGGATCATTCAATATTTGCTGTCTTTTGTTGTTCTGTGAAATCATCCCATGTAAAGAGTCAACTCATTTAACTAAAGTTCAATTCATAACTACATTGTATTTTTTATTTCTATTGGAAGGATTTAAACATTTCCAATTATGTCTACTTATGATAAGGTAAAAGGTTTATGTTTCTCTCTCCATATGATATGGTAAATATATCCAATGCAAAAAACATCTACATTTAAATGGTATTAATATGAAGTTGCATAACACAGAGATGCCGGATATACGTCATCAGACATGTCATCAGAGAGCGCAACAGAACAGTGTACTGTCTACACTTGGTTTGTTGTTTATATTAAAATGTTTTCATTAAATCGATTTTATTCAGAACTAAAGTTTTGTTGCTAAGGATTCCACGACGCGGTTAGCCTTTACGGCTGGGACTGCAAGTTTGTGTTCCTTTTTTTTGTGTGGATTCTGCGAGTGCTAGCTGGCTGTACTACAGACACCTGTCATCATCGTGGGAAAGACTCATTGTTATCTTTTCGTAAAACAACTGGTTGCAGTAAAGAGCCAATCTGGATACTAAGGAGATCCTGAGGGAAATCGATGAGTACCAACAGCTTTACACTATGGAGGAACAACATACTCCATCATGGAAAGATCTGACCACCTCACAAAATAACTTTAACCCCCCCACCCCCCTACAGACATGGACGATTTACTTACCGTTGAAGTAGAGGCTAGTGCTCTGGCTGGAATCCATGCAACACTGGAAAAGTTGTGTGAGGTAGCAGGGCTGAGGGGGAGTTTGCAGTTTAGCCAGAGTGAAAGTCTCACGCTCCAAGGAGAAAACAAGGCACTCACAGCCAAGGTAAAAATCCACGATTCCAACATGGATTGTCTACTCGGGGAAAACAGGGTGATTGAAGGAGTCGCTACTAGACAAACAAAGTCGTATCATGCTTGAAAATAATCTAATAATCCAGAGGCCGCGATCAGAGAATTCATGCAATCCGCCTTGAAACTTCCTATAGAGCCTGTAAACAAGGTGGCTTTCCACAGAGTACACATACTTGGAACTCGGAGCGACTTGACCAAGGGTCCCCGACCGATCATCGCAAAATTTGAACACTACCAACAAAAGGAGCTGATCAAAAGCAGGGGAAGGGAGCTTAAAGGGACAAAATGCAGTCCCAATGACCAATTTCCAAGGGAGATAAACGAATGTTGTAAGAGACTGTATCCGGTACAAAGGGAGAAGGGTAAGCGTGCCTTTCTCATTGTGGACAAACTCTTTATAGATGGACAGTTATTCCGAGACAGCGCCATAACACCATGGCTGTACTAAATTCTACAGGGACTTCAGGTTACGAAAAAAAGAAAGTATGGGAACTGTAAAAATATCTGAACACAATGAAGTGGATATGAACACACACATACTCAATTGCATGCTAGCTTACACATACAGACTTATACATACACACACACCTGATCTCGCTCTCTTCTCTCACTCTCTCTCTTTCCTCTTCTCTTCTCTCCCGCTCTCTCTATTGTACTTTAATGTGTTTATTGTTTGTCTATCTTTTTTATGTATTTGTCTATAAGTTTATATATGTTTACAACAAGCCAAGGTAAGATATCAGAATAGGGGCATTGGGGAATAATAACATATTGTACAGAATATATTTGTACTGTAATATAGCAGTCCCTAGAGTAATGCAAGGTCTCTTTCATGATCACGTGAAACATCAATTGCTATGGAAATGCTGGGATGTGTTTTTCAATGATGCCAAAGGTAATTATGATGCAACTATGATGGTGATACGATATGGATTACAATTATCATCATGAATATTAAGGCTATACTCACTTCATGTTACACACATAGACACTCAACCATGCAAATTGGCAGAGTTTTTATTTATTTGGACATCACATATTATAGTCTTACTCTTATACAGACATTGTACACACTCACTATATCACATCCAATATCATACACATCAACCTACTCACATTTACTACACACATAATATCTTGCCTCAATTTTCTAACATCTGTGGCATTGGCTCACAGGCTCACAGAACCTATTTCTTGAATTCTAAATCTGACATTTGAAAGCTCTAATTATGACCATCATCTTACCTCTGATGGCAGTAACTTTACAATCACTAATTATGGTCAATTTAGACTGAGAATAGTATCTAGTTATGGTAAGGGGTGAAATAAGTATAGCCAGTTATAATTGTAACGGTTTAACAGATCATTAAAAAAGAAGATCAGTCTTTACATGGGTAAAAAAAGGAATATAACATATACTGTTTACAGGAAACTCACTCTACATCCTTAGATGAAGTTGGGTGGGAAAAGGCATGGTGTGATGAAATAATTTTGTGTGATGGACAAAGGAACTCAAAGGGTGTGATGATATTAATTAACAAACATTTAGATCTGTAAGTGCAAATACTCAGGAATGATTCGCAAGGAAGGTGGATGCTTTCGAATATGAAAGTGGACAAAAATTAGATTTGGCTCATTAATCTACATCCAAATCAGGATGATCCATACTTCTACGAAAACATGTATACCAATTTATTGATCTTACAGGCAACAAATGATTAAAATCATTATGGTAGGAGAGTATAACACAGTGTTAAGTACCTCACTGGACCGTAAAGGTTATCACTCTACAAACTATCATCACCGTGCCCTTAAGGAAATCACAAATGTTATGGACACATTAGAAAAACCCAGACCTAGTGAGATAAACATGGAGGAGACATAATCAAGCTAGTCGTCTTGACTACTTTCTTGTTTCTTTCTCTCTTGCATCAAAGGTTAAAAAAGTTTTAATAGGAGACAGAATGCGATCAGATCATCATCTAATTGGCATTCACATAACTCTTATAGATTTTCCACATGGAAAAGGGATATTGGAAATTTTATCAACGTTTACTGGAGGACAAAATATTTATAACTGACAAGGGAAATTCATGAACTAATTCAGGTAGATAGCAATAAAAACGATACTACAGAGATACAAAATAAGTTAGAGGAAAAACCAAAAAAACTTGAGGAACTTATTCAAGAACGATCTCATGTAATCTATTATAAAAATAAAGCAAACTGGATGGAATATGGAGAAAAATGAACTAAATTATTCCTGAATGAACAGTACAGGAACGCTAACAAAAAGAAATTGCAGAAACTTCCTGAATACAGGAACAGTACAGGAACGCTAACAAAAATAAATTGCAGAAACTTCCTGAATACAGGAACAATACAGGAACGCTAACAAAAATAAATTGCAGAAACTTCCTGAATACAGGAACAATACAGGAACGCTAACAAAAATAAATTGCAGAAACTTCC
Organism: Oncorhynchus tshawytscha; assembly: GCF_018296145.1. Classification (NCBI taxonomy): domain Eukaryota; kingdom Metazoa; phylum Chordata; class Actinopteri; order Salmoniformes; family Salmonidae; genus Oncorhynchus; species Oncorhynchus tshawytscha. The sequence continues at coordinate 14,885,220 of NC_056457.1, read as the reverse complement.
TGAATACAGGAACAATACAGGAACGCTAACAAAAAGAAATTGCAGAAACTCGTTACTGAAGATGGAGTCATCTATGATTCTCTGAATGATATTTTAAAAGAGGAAGCTAATTCTTTTAGGTAGATGTTCTCATTTCCGTCACATCCTATCCCACTGAATGAAGATTATGGTAAGGAATTCTTTCTAAATGATACAAAAATGGGAAATTAACAAATGTACAGAAAGATCAATACGAAGGCCAAATTACAGAGGAATACTTTTTGAGGTTATTAAAACCTTTCAGTCTGGAAAAACCCCAGGGCTTGATGGCATACCGGTAGAGGTATATCAAGCCTTTTTTTGATACACTAAAAGCTAAATTGTTAAATTGTTTTAACTACTCCTATAGAAATGGTAGTCGGTCAGGTACTTAGCAGGAAGGTCTGATTTCTCAATTATTAAAACAAGACCCAGATGGCAAATATAAAGACCCAGTCTATCTAAAAAAAGGCCCCTTACATTTCAATGTTGTGATGCAAAAATACTATCGAAATACGTAGCACTCAGAATTAAAAGGGTGTTTACCAGGTATTGTACATCCTGATCAGACAAGTTTTGTTTACATGTTAAATATATGACAACTACTAGAAATAATAGAACATCATGAAAAATCTAAGAAGCTAGGCCTGGTATTTACAGTGGATTTTGAAAAGGCATTTGATAAAGTAAGACTGGATTTCATTTATAAATGCCTGGATTTTTAAAATTTCGGTAATTCTCTTGTAGAATGGGTTAAAATAGCGTATAGCAACCCCAGGTGTAAAATAGTAAATAAAGGCTACTTCTTGGAGAGTTTTGAATTGTCAAGAGGAGTTAAAGATAAACTTCTTGTTAATCTATAATCTGTAAATGAATTTCAATAGAAAACTTGTAAAAATAGACAATATCCTGCAACCATGGAGAGGTAAATACCTGTCTATTTATGAAAAAATTGTCCTGATTAACGCCTTAGTCATATCTCACTCACATATACTCACTTATGGCACTGTCTACTCCTGATGATTTGTTTTTGAAATCATATGAGCAAAAAATATCTGGGATCTGAGACGCTAAACCAGACAAAATAAAACGTGCCTATCTATATAATGAATATGAATTGGGTGGGTTGAGATGATTAAATATAAAAGCACTAAACCGCTCTCTAAAAGCTTCACTCATACAAATATTGTATTTGAACCCTAAATGGTTCTCAAGTAGATTACTAAGAAAAGCTCATCCATTGTTTAAAAATTGCCTTTTTGCCTTTGTGTAGATTGCCATGTCTCATTTTCGATTAATTGAAAATTATACTTTTTTCAAAGTATCTTTCTTTTTCAAACAAGCATTGCAGAACTGGCTACAATTTCAATTTCACCCCCCTGAAAAGATAGTACAAATATTATGGCTGAACTCAAATGTGCTGGTTGATAAAATACCTGTATTTATGGGAAAAATCTTTGAAAAGGGTATTTTGTTCTTAAATTATATTGTAATTTGGAATGGTAGAGTTATGTCCTTTATGGAGTTATCAGAATTGTACAGGAAGGTCTGCTCAATCCAAGAGTAAACCAATTGATTACAGCATTACCCCAAACATGGAGGAGGCAGGTGGCAGCGAGAGGAGGTAGGGAACTGGTCTGTCTGCCCAATATAAAGGATCAAAACTGGCGGAGGAATAAAAATAGCATACAAAGGAAAGTATTCCAGTTTCATTTGAGGACCAGGATGTTGACAACTGTGCCATACAGATTGCAAAATAGTTGGGAAGAGATTTGTGATGAACTGATTCCATGGTAGAGGGTGTATGAGTTGATACAGTATATAAAACAACGCAAGATTCAAGACTTCGTGCTTTTCAGCTAAAATTATTATATAGAATTCTTGCCACCAAAAAAATATTGAATATTTGGGGCATAAAATCATCGAAGCTCTGCAGATTTTGTTGTGGGGATACAGAATCAATAGACCATTTGTTTTGGTATTGCCCTCAGGTAGCCTGTTTCTGGTCTCAGGTTCAGGAATGGCTGAAAATGCATAGTATTGATCTAAAATTGACCCTAGAAATAGTACTGTTAGGAGATCTGGAGAGACCGGGTCAGTCAATTACTAATATACTAATACTCTTAGTAAACATATTTATCTTCAACTTACAATCTGTGGATTATATTTGATTAGATAGATTGAAGTTGTACGTTAAACATCACAGCATAGTTGAAAGATATGTGCTGCGTAGAAACCCGAAGTGGGTGGTCAGGAGAGATAGATGAGATGGGCCGAGGGAAGCTGAGGGTTGGGATGTGGAATTGGAGACAAGTGGGAGTGGAGTTGCTGTGGGGATATAGAATGATGGTCCAAGATAAAATACATTTTAAAAAAAGTACAAATAAAACATAATAAAAAGTATTTTTGAATGACACTGAGGGGCAGTGTTTTTACAGCTAATGCCGGTTAACCTGAGGCTGATGCCGCGCAGATGTTTGTGCACATGCATATACACACACTCTCATTCAAATAAACCCATTCAAGAACACACACATACATGTAATTGTGCCAGACATGCACACAAACATATACAGTTGGCATTGTTGTCATGATTTTAGTTGTCCCTGATGTCCTTTGTTTTAAATGTTTTGTTTTGTTTTGTTGCATTGTTTGCTGTTATCTTCTGTGTTTTTCTTTTTTCTCTTTAGTTCATTCTCTTGGTTGATGGTGCATTGGGGAGTTATTGGGGGTGGGGAATGGAATTAACTGTATTTTTAAATATATATATTTGGGGTGGGGGGCTGTGGGAGGGGTCTTGAATGGTTGAGGGACAGCTATTGGGGAACTGTGGATGGCCTGGTGGGAGATCTGTCAACGTGCCCTTAAGCAGGGCCTTGACCCTGGATGCTTCTGTGTGTCGCTTTGAATGGGAGTCTGTTGGATGACTGGTATGATGCAGTTGTTGAGCGGCTTCACTGCATGTATATTGTATGTTTCGGATATTATTATTTTTTTTAAGATTTAAAAATATATATATCTGTTAATTTCCATATATTCCTGTTAATTCCCATATATTCCTGTTAATTCCCACATAAGGTTTCCACCTGTGAATATTCCCTAAAATGTGCAACTCTAGACCGAGCAGAGTCTTCTTACTGGTCCTAACCTTACTGTGTTACCCAGAGGGCATAGTGGGACTGATAAAGCCAGGAAACCAGGCTTACTGAATATAAATATAAACACGCAGACACACACACACGTGCACACATAAACACACACACACACAAATACACACTTGATAAAACCAGTATTCCATACAGACACTCTGACAGTTAGAGCTTATATTATGGGATAGAAATAAACACACACGCACTGTACTGAATTAGATTCTGTGTATAGTGTATCAAAACATATTACAGTGTAGAACGCTGTGGAATATCAAATCATTCCCAGTATGGGACAGAAATGCACGTGATTACAATTTGTCATTTCACTAATACCCTACCTCCTACTCTACCCTAAAACACACATGCTTGGATACACAGTACACACACACACACACACACACACACACACACGCGCGCACACACTGGTACCATAATGGCCTTGGTAAACACAAACATACATACACACATACATACACACACACACACACACTTGTGATGAGATAGAGGGTGAGTATCTTAAATAATCCCACAGCAACAGTTGAGCTGATTAAATGCTGTAGTCTGGAATCAGATTGAGCTTTACATCTCTGTTGGCTCCAGGACAGTACAGAGGTTTGGCTGCAGCACCTAGATACAGCTCAGTGACTGTAGCCTCAGCAGATCAGTACAGCAACAGAAGGTCTATTTACTGGCCTGGGGCTAGCAGTGGGTCTTTAGGGAGGGTAGTGATAGTGTACCATACAAGCTGCACGGGGCAGTGATTTTGCGTGCTTAGCACCAGAGTTGTACCAGGCATCATGTGATACATCTGACTCGGGAACATCAGAGACCCTTACAGTACAGCCTGACACTGAATAACTGTCACCTCTCATACATGTCACTGAGGCATTCTGCAACCATCTGAAAGATGGAATATACAACCATAGCTGTGTTCGAATACTCATACTAACCACACTAACCGTACTATTTGTGACATGAATTGAGTATATAGTAGGCTTATTGGTCATAGTATGGATATAGTTAGTATGCCAAAAGTTTCCGGATGTCATACTAAATTCGCCAAAATATGAAGTATACACACAGAGGACACCATTTCCGTACATTAGGGCCCATAATGCAATTCTTCAGGACTTGCGACTTCACATCGTTTTCAGATTTGAAGAAAATGGCGTAAAATATGCACCCGATGTACGAGAGCGGATACAAATTCAATTGCTTTAACTAATTATGAGAAATGTTAAGAAAATGTTGAGCAATGTAATAAAGTAATGACTTTTCAAATAAGGTACCTTACACATTATGTTGGTTGACAATTTCTTAGCTACGCTTGTCCTTACGAACCACATAGCATATCAACCACATAGCATATCATTACAGCAGTATGTACCGGTATGTTAGCTAGCTACCTAAAGTTAAGTTAGTTGGCTACTTATACATCAAACTTGTCAGTATATTAACTATAGTCTAACTTACTACCCAACGTTTATTGACTTGATTATTCCGGTCAATCTTAGCTTAGCTAAATGGTATAGTCGTCGTGTGTTCTCAATGGACATTCGGGCACTTTCATAAATTCGCTCTGGCTATCTACTCCAATTTCAGAGCACTTTATAGTGTGAGTGTACCAGAGTGCAGAATAATGAATTTACAAGTGCTCAACACCCGCTGAATATGGCCGGTGTCAGTAAATGTATGCAAAAAAGCATAATTAAATTGTTGCCAGCAGCACAGTTACAGTCACCAATGCTCTGGATAACATGAAAACTGCCTAACCAGCTCTGCTAGGGTGAGTAAAATGGTCAGAGTAGTCTCATTTGTGTCTGGATGTAGCTAGCAAGCTAGCCAACGTTAGCTTGGGTGCTTGACTGCCGTTGTAAGGTCAGATTGCTCAAATCAACCCTACTCCTCAGTCCGAGCGTCCAGTGTGCGCTCCGAGTGCGAAATGCTCTGAATTTACAAATGGACAATCTGACAAAGCTCTGAATTTACGAGCACATGCCAGATTGAATTTAAGAACACACCGAAGTCGTAAAATGTCTAACTAGTCATTTGTTATGCTAACTAGCTAGCAAGAGGTTGCATAGCAACATCATCACCTTCCGGTAGAGCTAGTACGCTAAACTGAAAGGATACCGTTTGTTTACAGTATAATAAAATTAACTTATAGTATATACTTATTAAGTATGTAGTATACATTATATTAGTATTCTAACACAGCTCATGTATCTTTCAGACAGACTCCCGCCAAAGTGGGAAATTACAGGTAATAAGGGATGGACATGCTGGAGAGGGTCAGACTAGCTACGGATATTATGCTTCTGATGATAACAGATACTGAGGAAAGAACCTTGAGCTTGATATCTATACAATATACCAATATCCAGTAGGTTTGATACTAGGGTCAGACTAGCTACTGTGGGAGTCTGACAAATGATCAACAACAACAACAACAACATTATATAGCCAACTACTGATATAAACATGCTTCCTGTCCCCCCCTGTAGGCCGCACACCGTTGTTGCGTAATCTGACGTCACTCCGCCCCATAAGCTCCTAAAGTAGAGTCATAAGAGTCACAAGGCACAGCCAGACACCTAATCCCCATATGACCCTGCCCCTCCCCACAAACACCCCATACCCTATGACCTGGTGACTCCTGTCTCTTCCAGACAGAGGGGGTGTGGTGATGGGATCTATGATTGATGGCTTCTCATATCATCTCGACACACAATGCCATTCTGTAGATGCATCCCAAATCTCACTCTATTGCCTATATAGTTTTCCAAGTTGGCGACAACGGAGATGGCAGCATTGCAACTAGTTCTTAGGAAACTTTGCAGTATTTCGTTTTTTTTATGTACTATTTTTTACATTATTAGCTCAGGAAATGTTTTGTGTCATTACATACAGCTGGGAAGAACTTTTGGATATTAGAGAGGCGGTAACTCTGCTGGTTTGACTTAGGAGGACTGCACACCACCCACCGCTTCTGATTATATTACTCGTTAATGTTCAGTTTTGGATAACAAAGTCGATGAGCTTAGAGCAAGGATTTCTTTCCAGAGAGATATTAGGGCCTTAAACATACTTTGTTTCACGGCAACATGGCTCTCTCGGTGTACACTGTCGGAGTCTGTAAAGCCAGCAGTATTCTCAGTACATTGTGCAAACAGGAATAAATATCTCTCCGGGAAGTAGGAGGGCGGAGGGGTGTGTTTCATGATTAATGACTCATGGTGTAATTCTAGGAACATACAGGAACTCAAGTCCTTTTGTTCATCCGATCTAGAATACCTCACAATTTAATGCCGACCATATTATCTCCCAAGAAAATTCTCCTCCGTTAACGCCACGGCCGTTTACATCCTCAAGCCGATACCTCGACAGCCCTCAAAGAACTTCACTGGACTTTATGAAAACTGGAAACCACATATCGTGAGGCTGCATTTATTGTAGCTGGGGATTTTAACAAAGCAGATCTGAGGACTAGGCTGCCGAAGTTCTATCAACATATCGACTGTACTACTTGCACTGCTAAGACTCTCGACCATTTCTATTCCAACTTCTGGAATGCTTACAAGGCCCTCCCCCGCCTTCCTTTCGGCATATCTTTCCACGACTCCATCTTGCTCCTCCTGTCCTATAGGCAGAAACTCAAACAGGAAGTACCCGTGTTTCGTACTATTCAACGCTGGTCTGACCAATCGGAATCCACGCTTCAGGATTGTTTTGATCATGTGGACTGGGATATTTTCTGAGTAGCTTGCGAAAAGAATCTAGATGCATACATGGATACGGTGACTGAGTTTATAAGGAAGTGTGTAGGAGATGTAGTACCCACTGTGACTATTAAAACGTACCCTAACCAGAAACCGTGGATAGATGGTAGCATTCGCACAAATCTGAAAGCGCGAACCACCACATTTAACCATGGCAAGTTGACTGGTAATAAGGCAGAATATAAACAGTGTAGTTATTCACTCCGCAGGGCTGTGGACTTTCCTTTTCCGTGGGTGACGTGAGTAAAACATTTAAACGTGTTAACCTCGCAGGGCTGCCGGCCCAAACGGCATCCCTAGCCGCGTCCTCAGAGCATGCGCAGACCAGCTGGCTGGTGTGTTTACAGGCATATTCAATCTCTCCCTATCCCAGTCTGCTGTCACCAAATGCTTCAAGATTGTTCCTGTACCCAAGAAGGCAAAGGTAACTGAACTTAATGACTATCGCCCCGTAGCACTCACCTCTGTAATCATGAAGTGCTTTGAGAGACTAGTCAAGGATCATTTCCCCTCTACCTTACCTAGACCCACTTTAATTTGCTTACTGCCCCAATAGAGCCACAGACAATGCAATCGCCATCACTCTGCACACTGCCCTATCCCATCTGGACAAGAGGAATACCTATGTAAGAATGCTGTTTATTGACTAAGCTCAGCATTCAACACCATAGCTCATCATTAAGCTTGAGACCCTGAGTCTGAACCCCGCCCTGTGCAACTGGGACCTGGACTTCCTAACGGGCCGCCCCCAGGTGGTGAAGGTAGGAAACAACACCTCCACTTTGCTGACCCTCAACACTGGGGCCCCACAAGGACGCTTGCTCAGCCTCCTCCTGTACTCCTTGTTCACCCATGACTGTGTGACCAAGCACTCCTCCAACTCAATCATAAAGTTTGCAGACGACACAACAGTAGTAGGCGTGATTACCAAATATAACGAGACAGCCTACAGGGAGGAGGCGATGGCTCTGGGAGTGTAGAAGAACAAGCATTCCGCTACACCCGCAATATCGTCTGCTAATCACATGTACGTATATGACGAATACAATTTGATTTGATATAGTGCACTACTTTTGACCTGGGCCCATAAGGCTCTGGTGAAAAGTACTGCACTATAGAGAATAGGGTGCCATTTGGGATGCATTCTGTAACCACAACCTGCAAAGGTCCAGCTCACAGTAACTGCTGCACGCTACTGAGCTGGCACTCAATAGTCCATCAAAAAAACAAGACAATCTGCAATAGTGAGGGTATTAGCTACACTTTACCAAGTTGGTACAGACATATCTGGTTCCACCTTGTAGCCTTGTACAATAGCTATAATCTAACCACTTTGAAGTTGTAAGTCTAGTCCAATGCCCCAAGTGAGCGTATTAGCTACACTATACACAGTACCAAGTCACTTTGGGCATAATCTAGTTCCTTGGAAAGTTGTGACTGTAATGTATAATATGACCACTTTGAAGTTGTAAGACTGGTCACAGTAAATCACATTGGTTTGGCCAAAGGCGGAAACTGAAAAAGCGAGTATTCGTATATTTAAATATTTTATGTGTATGTATGTGTGTGTTTATTTATGTGTGTGTGTGTGTGTTTATTTATGTGTGTGTGTGTGTGTGTGTGTGTGTGTGTGTGTGTGTGTGTGTGTGGCATACGTAGCGGGGGTCCCAGAGAAGTACGGGGGAGACTAAATCAAATATTTAGAAAAGCTGAGAAAGCCTGTACAAAATGTTCAGTGGAGACAAGAGTCAGGACTGCTAGTAAGGAAGTGATTCCCGCGTGTTAAAGCTGTGTTATGATTTGGGAAAAGTATGAGAAATAAATATGTTTCAGCCGGAACAGATAAGATTGGATACTCAATTTACTGCAACAAAACAAGACAGAAACATGACATACATATGACTGCCCAACTGTTTACGAATGGAGCACACAGAAACACAGATAGCAGTCATTTGTACAGCAATGCAAGCACTAATCACTCAGAAGAAATAGCCTAGCTAAGCGGTTTGTTCAACTGCTATGTTTACAGACTGACAGACTACCGCATTAACGGAACACGCTAAAGAAGCTGAAATAGTTCTTGATTAAAAGGGAGGACCCTGAGGAAGTTTCCACGCATAGTTTTGAGCTATAGTTCGGATCAGTTTGATTATTTGTTACACTGATAGTTTTTCATTTGGTCTGGTTGGTTTCAACATTGCCAAATGTCAAAAGGTTAAAAAAAAATTTTTTTTTTAAAACAGCGTGTTCATGCAAGTCATTTGTTTATTGGGGGAAAATGCTCTCGTTAATCCTCTATGATTATAATGAAGCATCACTTTTGTGTCCCAATCTTCATAGTACTTTTGCTTTGGTCGTTCAACAACACGCGGGAGGAAACTGCGACGTATCAAGCTACTATATTCAGTAACCTTTATCCCTGGTTTAGCCTCCGGCTCCTGTAATCTGCATCGGATGCGCTCATAAATTCACTGTAATGTTTCAGTGATATCAAGTTATTGTACTGCGTGTATTTCATAAAATGCTCGCAGTCAAACAACCAATAATACCGGGCGACTCTTGTTCTTTTCCTGTGTTTGGTCTGGACAGCGTTCTCACCTGCAGCGAACCGCACCATGGTAGAAATTGAATCGGACCGAGACCACCCTTTTCGAGTGAGCCACGGTGCGTTGTTTAGTGTGCGGAGTGCGGATAGAGTGTCCACACCAGTCCAAACGAACCGAACTAAGGGGGTAAACGCACCAGAGTTTGGAAAAAAAGTATCCAATCCAAGTCGGTGTGAAAGCTCCCAAAGACTCCTCAATACAACAGCTTTCTGCTGAGATATGTTGCCTGTGTGTGTGTGTGTGTGTGTGTGTGTGTGTGTGTGTGTGTGTGGTGTGTGGTGTGTGTGTGTGTGTGTGTGTGTGTGTGTGCTGGATCCCACTGCTGACACCAGCGGCTGTTTGTGCTGTTTGTGATGCTGTCGTGCTGGCCCAGGAGAATCTGGACCACAGCGTGACAGCCTGAGGAACACAAATCTTTGCTCTGCTGCCAACTGGAATTCATCACCATGTGGGTTGAGGTAGCCTATTCAGCTGAATGGGCTGATAATCTACAGGCACAAACACACTCCATTGAAAATTCCAAAGCTGTAACACCTGTTGTTGACGTCTGTGCTTTTGAGGGTAGATTCAGCAATGCACAAAGTAAACAGCAATATCAGGCTGATTTTCACAACAATACTGTGACGTTTGCGAGGCGAAACGTTTGTGCTTGTTTTGGTCCCGCAGCTATCACGTTGCAGCAGCATGAAGCGCAACCCTTGCACCTGCACAGATATTTTTGGGTTTATACACATTTTGACAGATGGAATTTCATGACTTTTCCATTACTTTTAACCAAATTTCAATGACCAACAATTGGCGGCATCTCTATGTACAATACATATACAAAAAAAGTAAGCGTAATGTGGTATCGACACTGGGAGGCTGCTCTCTGATTCCATGTACCATCTCCTGTCGTTGAGCAGGGCACTTAACCTCCCACAAAGTAGAATACCTGTTAGGCAACTGTATAAAACACATGTTGTCAACCCTCAGTCTGGAGAGCTACTGGATGTGCAAGCTTTTGATCAAGCCCTGCTCAAACCCGTCAGAGCCAGTTTATCAAGTTCGGTTGAACAGCTCATTTCTAAAATGTGGTTTGTTAGAGGGGGACTGGAATAAAAGCCTGCACACCCATTGGCTCTCCTGGAGGATGGTTGACCACCCTTGATGTAAAACATTGCAACATTCCAACCAAATACGCTTATGCTTTTTAAAAATAATTTGCTCATTCAATATATTAAAGATCAAATGGCTATGGTAGGCTTCACATCTTTTTATTGTGCTGAAGCAAGCCCACAATTTGTTTTGTCGTATTTAGCTACCTTAGAAGGCTGATTGTAATTGAGTTACAATGCTACATTGTACATTGGATTCCCAAATCAACTGGAAGTATCTACAAAATAAGTTATGAATCCACATAATCCAAAAGAAAAACTACATCTAATAATTTTCCCTCAAATTAATTTTCACGATTCACAAATTATTATTTTGATTCACATGATTGAACCGATTCAACGCGATTGAACCAAATCCCAACTAATACAATGGAAAAGTGAATTGTTTGTTTCATCAAAAATAATTGTTAAAATAAATCATATGAATTGTTCAAAAAAGTTTATCAACTTTTCATGACCTATTCGCGAGTGTCGGTGCAAAGTTTTTGGGGACATCCATGACATGACGAAAATATTTATAGCTTAACAGTTAACAAGAGGGTACAAGATATGTTTGAATTGTCTACCTACCTAGTTGTCCGCCTCTCTCTCCTTGAGCAACGGCCCACTCATCGCGCACCTGCAGGTGATGCGCGCAAACACAGACTCTAAAGTGTCACTCTGAGCCTGGCTGATATGTTGATTTTTATTTGATTGTTAAAATATTTTAACACTGTGCCTAAATAAATTACATTAACATAAATGTTGTTAATTTCCATTACTTTTCCAACACTTTTTGGAATTTAGAATTTTCCAAAACTTCCAGGCCTGGAAAACAAGCATTTTAAAATTCCATGACTTTTCCAGGATTCCGTACAAACCCTGTACAGGATTCCGTACAAACCCTGTGTATCGCGCTCATATGCAGGGGCTCCTGAGTGGCGCAGTGGTCTAAGGCACTGCATCTCAGTGCCAGAGGTGTCACTACAGAGCCTGGTTTTATTCCAGGCTGTATCACAACCGGCCGTGATTGGGAGTCCCATAGGGTGGCGCACAATTGGCAACGCTGGGCTATCATTGTAAATAAGAATTTTTCTTAACTGACTTGCCTAGTTAAATAAATAAAAATTAAATGGGCCCTGGTCAAAAGTAGTGCACTGTCTAGGGACTAGGGAGCCATTTGGGAGAGAGAATCTCTGTTGACTTGACACCCTCTGGTGCACCTGACAGACCATTAATTTACTGTGCTTCAGCCCATCTGAAACCATTGCAGCGAAACTCTTTGAATCCAGTGTTTTCAGGAGCCCAATGGGACTCCAGTTTGACGGGTTGAGAGAGAAATAGAATGGGGAGCTCCTTTAATCTTCCCAACATGCCTTGAGGGTAGTCTTCCTCACAGACTCAGACGGTCATGTCTCTCTCGCTCGCTCAACGTGATGTGGGATCTAAGCACGGCGGCACTCCCTAACTGGCTTAGTGCTGGAATGCCATTAAAAAGCACAGCCTTGGAGAAATGTATTAATCCCTTTGTACTGCCTTGCTCTCCCTCTCTAGCCCTCCCCCTCACTCAATAAGTAAATCACTCCGTCTCTCTTCATCTCCCTTTCTTCCCCGCCTGTCTCTCTCTCCGTATCTCTCTCTCAATTTCTGTCTCTCTCTCTTTCTCAGGGCTGCCATGCCGACGGCAGTACATACTTTCTCTCCCCTTAATTCCCTAATCACCCTATACTGGTGGAGTTTCCTCCCCCTTTCTTTGGGTCGCCTAGGTTCATACTACAAACAGAGGGATGGAGGGATGGGAGGAAGGGAGCAGGGATGAAAGGTAATAATAGTAGTTCATCTCAGTCCACCCTACCACAACTGATTACAGCTGAGTCTGTGTCCCAAATGGCACTCCATTCCCTATATAGTGCACTTCTTTTGACCAGAGCCCATAGTGAATAGGGTGCTATTTGGGATGCACACTGAGTGATTAGGAGGTAGTAAAGTCTGCATCTAAATGGAAGGACAGTTGAGACTGGATGGGAAAGACAGATAAAGATATTGAGAAGGAAATTCTGGTCGGAGGATTCTGAATTTCCTGCTTATTCCCTCCGGATTCTGGGAATTTCCAGTTGGGATTTCTGAAAACCTGGGAATATTGCAACCCTACAGTACAGAACAGTGACTCAGGGTTTTTTCTCTGTGTTTCCGTAGTGCGAATGAGAAGGACATACTGTATCATATTTCACTCCCTCTTCTCTACCTTCTCTTCCTCTGTACATGCTCCTAAAGCCACTTTCAATCACTACATATCAAGCTTCTGCCTCATATCCTGGGAAAGTCTTTTCCACCTTCTCCTTCCCCTTAATCCTCTTCCTCCTCCTCCCTCTGCGGACGACTTTGTCAACCACTTCGACATGCACGTTGACGACATCCGCTCCTCATTCACTCAGCTTATTGAGTCTGCTGGTCCCACTCACATTGAACTTGAACTGAACTGGTCCCACACTTTGACCTCTTCTCCCCTCTCTCTCCTGATGAAATCCTGCGACTAGTGATGTCCGGCCACCCGACAACCTGCTCGCTCGACCCCTGTCCCTACCTCCCTTCTCTAGAACATCTCTGGAGACCTTTTCCCCTTCCTCACTTCCCTCATCAACTCACCCCTGACCACAGGCTGCATCCCCTCTGACTTCAAGATGGCCAGAGTTAAACCCCTCCTCAAGAAACCAACACTCAACCCCTCTGACGTCAAAAACGGCAGACTTTTCTTTCCAAAACACTTTGAGCGTGCTGTCTCTGATCAACTCTCTTGTTATCTCTCTCTCAGAATGATCTTCTTGACCCTAACCAGTCAGGCTTCAAGACGGGTCACTCAACCGAGACCGCTCTCCTCTGGGTCACGGAGGCTCTCTGCTTAGACAAAGCTGACTCTCTCTCTCCACTATTCTCATCCTTGTGGAGCTATCCACTGCCTTCTACTCCGTGAACCATCAAATCCTCCTCTCCACCGTGAAAAGTGTGTGTGTGTGTGTGTGTGTGTGTGTGTGTGTGTGTGTGTGTGTGTGTGTGTGATGGGCGTTGGTACACAGCGTCTTAACGTTCTCCATCAGTGTGCTTTGTCATTCTCACACTAGCTAGCACCTGCAGCCTCTCCACCTCCTATTGACTGACTTTCACTAGGGGCCAGATTGCTGTGCCACCTCTCTCTCTCACTCACACACAAAACACACACACACAGACATGGTACAACAATCTGACCCAGAGTGCCACTCTACTGACCAGAGCCCAAAGTAGTGCACTCCATAGAGAATAGTGTATCATTTGGCACTCAGATTGTAGTTCAACAATCTCTACTGTGGAAAACATGATGCAAAATGTGGTCTTACTACGTATTTATTTATTTAGGCAAATCTGCAGACAGCTATGTTGTCTCCTCTCCCTGTTGTATTTTACCTGCAGGCTAAAACAGGGCTGTGTGTGTGTGTGTGTGTGTGTGTGTGTGTGCATATATCCACAGCCACTGTTCAGTCAATAGGTCTTACACACAGGTCTCTCAGCAGTATCCATAGAGGCACTGATGCACAAATACCACTGCAGGCTTGGAGGCCAACGGAAGCTCTACTAACGCTACACATACACACACACCTCACAGTCTCTTACACACGCTTGAGTTATGAGCCTCGCACGAATGCACACACAAGGTACAAGCCCTCTGCCAGCTTTCCTCAACAGCTGTTTTCCCCCTACTCTCAGGATGCTTTCGGCCATAAACCATGAACACGAAAGAAAGAAAGAAAGAAAGAAAGAAAGAAAGAAAGCGAGGTGCATGGAAAGAGTGAACGAGAAAAATTGATTCCAGTGATTTCAGCTAATTGAGCTTATTCTTCCCCTAGTCAACATGATTCATTGTACTCTACTGTGCTCTCTCACAAACTAGATCATTAGCCAAAGGGCCTGTTATTCTTAATGCTGACTTTACCACCATAAAGCTGACTATAGTGACGTAATAGTTCCCGAGAAACTGTTGTTTGGAGGATATATTGGTACGGGTGTTGTTACCGTGCCAATATATCCTCCAAACACTGGCTTCGAGGGCATTATCACTTTTATACAAAGGGTTGCCAACATATTCAAATAATGATTGACATATTTGAATGAAAAACTTTATTTTGATTCATTTATTCATATTATTTCTTCCTTCCACGAGATATAGTCCCAACACAAATCTAGGGTTGCTACCCAAGCTGGCTGGTCGTTCTTTCTATCGGTTAGGTTGCCAGAGTCGTTAAGTCTTTTTGTTCTAAATGTTCCATTTCCGTGATGGCTGGCAACGTTCTTATCCCTTGCTTGCTAGCTAGCCAACTTCGGCTAACACAGTCACGTCAAACAGTGCATCCAGAATAACAGCAAAGTGCAGCATTTGTGTTTGCATAAGTTGTTTTCTCGTGATATTTATTTCGATACATCCATAACAATGAGCTAATGATGTGCGATTTTGCCTGGCATAGAACATTTGCTCTCTCGCCAGGACACTGTTCAGTGGAGCTATCCAGCTACACAGCTAACACAATCACTTCATTTTCATTTCATCTCACAATCACTTTCTTGTTTTTCTATTGACATTTCTTTGTATATAAAACCAAAAAAATGTAGGATTTAGACTGGCTGTGAAAAGCTGCCAGCCTGTCTGTCTCGTCCCGACACATTCATTACCATAGCACATCGGGAGATCGAATTTCCATATTGAAACAATGTTGCAAATGTCGGAGAGACAGACAGCAACGTTTATACAAATCTCCGCTGTTGAAAACCGAATGCTAGTCTAAAAGAATGGGAGACAATGTCTAGACGCTTTTTACAGTGGAGATCTAGTATATACATTGCCTGGCTGGGCTGATGAGACAGTGGATTGGGCAGTCAGATGGAACAGAGTAAACAGGCATTTTATCGTTATAGATTTAGCCGGTGGTAACTTTTGGAGTAGACACTGGCTGGAATGCGGTTTTAACCAATCGGCATCCAGGATTAGACTCACCTGTTGTATAACATACCATAACACACACACACACACACACACACCATTCTTGGTGAATTTGCTCTGAAAATATAGTTCACCAAGCTACCAATTACTTCAGACTGGAAGAAGTTAAGCTACACTAAATGTAGCGTACTATGTCCAAACTACTTTGTGAAAAATGTTCATATGTACACCTCAAATGTCATAGACTACAAATTGCAAGAACAGATCACCTTGGGGTCATATGTTAACAGAATGTGTAATTTCGCCTATATAGCCAACTTCTACTGTTTATGTAGCCTGAAGACTGTAAATACCCTCTCTCTCTCCATCCCTCCCCCTCTCTCACTGCCCACCTCTCCATCTTCCTTTCTTTCTTTCTCTCTCCTTCCCTGCCCCCTATGCACCTCCCTCTCTCTTCCTCCCCCTTTCTCACTAGGGTCAAGGAGAACAATACTGTAACAGAACAGCTCCAAGGGAGAACACTGGAGTACTGGGAAAAAATATTCAACCACCATCAATCCAAACCACCAGCCTCCCTTAGATTCATCCCAAGGCTATACTAAGTTTGTCTTTGTGTCCCAAGTGGAACTCTATTTCCTTTATAGTGTGCTGCTTTTGACCAGGCCCCACAGGGGTTAGGGTGCCATTTGGGATGCAGATTATGAGAGATCCGCTGGACATAGAAGAACAGAGGAGAACAGAGAACAAGTCTCCTACAGTCAGACAAGGACGTGTAGCTTATAACCAAACCTTCATTTTTTTGTCCTGTGTATTTTCAGCTTGGTGGTGAGAAAGGGAGGAAGAAAATCTAGTGATGACTCAGAGGGCTTTCACACCAAATTGTTTTTGAGCGTTTTTTTTTTCTGAAAACAGGGGCGCGTTTTCACCCTTAGTTGGGTTCGTTTGGACTAGTGTGAACACTATCTGCACACTAAACAACGCACCTTGCTTTG
This sequence comes from Oncorhynchus tshawytscha, assembly GCF_018296145.1. NCBI lineage: Eukaryota > Metazoa > Chordata > Actinopteri > Salmoniformes > Salmonidae > Oncorhynchus > Oncorhynchus tshawytscha. The sequence goes on along the minus strand of NC_056457.1, from coordinate 14,868,574 downwards.
TTCAAAAAGGGTGGTCTCGGTCCGAGTCCATTGATTCTGAGGTGGGGTTCGCTGCAGGTGAGAAAACAACAAGTATTATTGGTTGTTTGACTGGGATCATTTGATGAAACGCACGCAGTACCATAGCTTGATATTTCTGAAACATTTTGTGAGTAGCAGCAAATTTATGAGCGCACCCGATGCAGATTAGGGGTGACGGGTACTATACCGGGGATATAGGTCACTGAATATAGCCTTTTCACATTGCAGTTAAAGTGGCTATTGTGCAGTTTCCTCCCGCATCTTGTTGAAAGACCAAAGCTAAAGTGACGTTTGGGACACACAAGTGATGGTTCATGAGAGAGAGAGGGTTGGTGGGGTAAACATCATAGATAGAGAGAGGGTTGGTGGGGTAAACATCATAGATAGAGAGAGGGGTTGGTGGGGTAAACATCATAGATAGAGAGAGGGGGTTGGTGGGGTAAACATCATAGAGAGAGGGGGTTTGTGGGGTAAACATCATAGATAGAGAGGGGGGTTGGTGGGGTAAACATCATAAATAGAGAGAGGGGGTTGGTGGGGTAAACACCATAAATAGAGAGAGGGGTTGGTGGGGTAAACATCATAGATAGAGAGAGGGGTTGGTGGGGTAAACGTCATAGATAGAGAGGGGGGTTGGTGGGGTAAACATCATAGATAGAGAGAGGGGTTGGTGGGGTAAACATCATAGATAGAGAGAGGGGGGTTGGTGGGGTAAACATCATAAATAGAGAGGGGGGGCTGATGGGGTAAACATCATAGATAGAGAGGGGGCTGGTGGGGTATGGAGTAAACATCATAGATAGAGAGGGGGCTGGTGGGGTAAACATCAGATAGAGAGGGGGGTTGGTGGGGTAAACATCATAGATAGAGAGAGGGGGTTGGTGGGGTAAACATCATAGATAGAGAGAGGGGGTTTGTGGGGTAAACATCATAAATAGATAGAGGGGGCTGATGGGGTAAACATCATAGATAGAGAGGGGGCTGGTGGGGTACACATCATAAATAGATAGAGGGGCTGATGGAGTAAACATCATAGATAGAGAGGGGGCTGGTGGGGTAAACATCATAGATAGAGAGAGGGGGTTGGTGGGGTAAACATCATAGATAGAGAGAGGGGGTTGGTGGGGTAAACATCATAGATAGAGAGACGGGGTTTGTGGGGTAAACATCATAAATAGATAGAGGGGGCTGATGGGGTAAACATCATAGATAGAGAGAGGGGGTTTGTGGGGTAAACATCATAGATAGAGAGGGGCTGGTGGGGTACACATCATAGATAGAGAGGGGGCTGGTGGGGTAAACATCATAGATAGATAGAGGGGGTTGGTGGGGTAAACATCATAGATAGAGAGAGGGCTGGTGGGGTAAACATCATAGATAGAGACGGGGGCTGGTGGGGTACACATCATAGATAGAGAGGGGGGCTGGTGGGGTACACATCATAGATAGATAGAGGGGGCTGATGGGGTAAACATCATAGATAGAGAGAGGGCTGGTGGGGTAAACATCATAGATAGAGAGGGGGGCTGGTAGGGTAAACATCATAGATAGAGAGAGGCCTGGTGGGGTAAACATAGATAGAGAGAGGGCTGGTGGGGTAAACTTCATAAATAGAGAGAGGGGGTTGGTGGGGTAAACATCATAAATAGAGAGAGGGGGTTGGTGGGGTAAACATCATAGATAGAGAGAGGGGGTTGGTGGGGTAAACATCATAGATAGAGAGAGGGGGTTGGTGGGGTAAACATCATAAATAGAGAGAGGGGGGTTGGTGGGGTAAACATCATAGATAGAGAGAGGGGGTTGGTGGGGTAAACATCATAAATAGAGAGAGGGGTTGGTGGGGTAAACATCATAGATAGAGAGAGGGGCTGGTGGGGTAAACATCATAAATAGAGAGAGGGGTTGGTGGTGTAAACATCATAGATAGAGAGAGGGGTTGGTGGGGTAAACATCATAAATAGAGAGGGGGTTGGTGGGGTAAACATCATAGATAGAGAGAGGGGGTTGGTGGGGTAAACATCATAGATAGAGAGAGGGGGTTGGTGGGGTAAACATCATAGATAGAGAGGGGGTTGGTGGGGTAAACATCATAAATAGAGAGAGGGGGTTGGTGGGGTAAACATCATAGATAGAGAGAGGGGGTTGGTGGGGTAAACATCATAGATAGAGAGAGGGGGTTGGTGGGGTAAACATCATAAATAGAGAGAGGGGGTTGGTGGGGTAAACATCATAGATAGAGAGAGGGGGTTGGTGGGGTAAACATCATAAATAGAGAGGGGGGTTGGTGGGGTAAACATCATAGATAGAGAGAGGGCTGGTGGGGTAAACATCATAAATAGAGAGAGGGGGTTGGTGGGGTAAACATCATAGATAGAGAGGGGGGGTTGGTGGGGTAAACATCATAGATAGAGAGAGGGGTTGGTGGGGTAAACATCATAGATAGAGAGACGGGGTTTGTGGGGTAAACATCATAGATAGAGAGGGGGTTTGTGGGGTAAACATCATAAATAGATAGAGGGGGCTGATGGGGTAAACATCATAGATAGAGAGAGGGGTTGGTGGGGTAAACATCATAGATAGAGAGGGGGTTGGTGGGGTAAACATCATAAATAGAGAGGGGGGTTGGTGGGGTAAACATCATAAATAGAGAGAGGGGGTTGGTGGGGTAAACATCATAGATAGAGAGGGGGGTTGGTGGGGTAAACATCATAAATAGAGAGTTGGTGGGGTAAACATCATAGATAGAGAGAGGGGGTTGGTGGGGTAAACATCATAGATAGAGAGGGGGTTGGTGGGGTAAACATCATAGATAGAGAGACGGGGTTTGTGGGGTAAACATCATAGATAGAGAGAGGGGGTTTGGGGGTAAACATCATAAATAGATAGAGGGGGCTGATGGGGTAAACATCATAGATAGAGAGACGGGTTTGTGGGGTAAACATCATAAATAGATAGAGGGGGCTGATGGGGTAAACATCATAGATAGAGAGGGGGCTGGTGGGGTAAACATCATAAATAGATAGAGGGGCTGATGGGGTAAACATCATAGATAGAGAGGGGGCTGGTGGGGTAAACATCATAGATAGAGAGAGGGGGTTGGTGGGGTAAACATCATAGATAGAGAGGGGGTTGGTGGGGTAAACATCATAGATAGAGAGACGGGGTTTGTGGGGTAAACATCATAAATAGATAGAGGGGGCTGATGGGGTAAACATCATAGATAGAGAGACACATCATAGATAGAGAGGGGGCTGGTGGGGTAAACATCATAGATAGATAGAGGGGGTTGGTGGGGTAAACATCATAGATAGAGAGAGGGCTGGTGGGGTAAACATCATAGATAGAGACGGGGGCTGGTGGGGTACACATCATAGATAGAGAGGGGGCTGGTGGGGTACACATCATAGATAGATAGAGGGGGCTGATGGGGTAAACATCATAGATAGAGAGGGGCTGGTGGGGTAAACATCATAGATAGAGAGGGGGCTGGTGGGGTAAACATCATAGATAGAGAGAGGCCTGGTGGGGTAAACATAGATAGAGAGAGGGCTGGTGGGGTAAACTTCATAGATAGAGAGAGTGCTGGTGGGGTAAACATCATAGATAGAGGGGGGCTGGTGGGGTAAACATCATAGATAGAGGGGGGGCTGGTGGGGTAAACATCATAGATAGAGAGGGGGCTGGTGGGGTAAACATCATAGATAGAGAGGGGGCTGGTGGGGTAAACATCATGGATAGAGAGAGGGCTGGTGGGGGTAAACATCATAGATAGAGAGGGAGCTGGTAGGGTAAACATCATAGATAGAGGGCTGGTGGGGTAAACATCATAGATAGAGAGGGGGCTGGTGGGGTAAACATCATAGATAGAGAGGGGGCTGGTGGGGTAAACATCATGGATAGAGAGGGGCTGGTGGGGGTAAACATCATAGATAGAGAGGGGAGCTGGTGGGGTAAACATCATAGATAGAGAGGGGGCTGGTGGGGTAAACATCATAGATAGAGAGGGGCTGGTGGAGTACACATCATAGATAGAGAGGGGCTGGTGGGTTAAACATCATAGATAGAGAGGGGGCTGGTGGGGTACACATCATAGATAGAGAGGGGCTGGTGGGGTAAACATTGATAGAGAGGGGGCTGGTGGGGTAAACATCATAGATAGAGGGGGGCTGGTGGGGTAAACATCATAGATAGAGAGGGGGCTGGTGGGGTAAACATCATAGATAGAGAGGGGGCTGGTGGGGTAAACATCATAGATATAGAGGGGGCTGGTGGGGTAAACATCATAGATAGAGAGGGGGCTGGTGGGTAAACATCATAGATAGAGAGGGGGCCGGTGGGGTAAACATCATAGATAGAGAGGGGGCTGGTGAGGGGTAAACGTCATAGATAGAGAGGTGGCTGGTGGGGTAAACATCATAGATAGAGAGCTGGCTGGTGGGGTAAACATCATAGATAGAGAGGGGGCTGGTGGGGTAAACATCTCTCCTTAGCCAGGTTCCAGATCTGTTTCCACTTTCTTGCCAACTCCGAATCAGACAATGTGGGACCAGGCAAAAAAAGAACAAAAACAATATGTTGTATAATCTGAAATGTGTTGTTTTACAGGGTTAGCCATAGTAGTACAGAGCCCCTGGAGCAAATGTGCCTTGGAAATGGAGCGATATCTTATGCCATTCTGACTGCATGTGCTTTTATCTGTAACAAGACCCAGATGACTTTTAGGTGTCAAAAACCTCTCAAATTGTGTAAAATATTCATTCCTATAACTTAAATGACAGCATTTGTTTGGCCAAATTACATTCTTTGATGGAGACAAGGTATTCACAAACTTGGGTACTACACGAGCAATGCCGTCAGGGGTACACCTAATAAAATTGTGATTCACATTTATTTTTAAATATATATTTACTTTTATGTGAGAAAAAAAATGTCTTCACATTTTTTCCAAGGGGCTATACATTTGGGTGAGTTTTTTCTCTCGCCTGAGTAGCCTCGTTTCACGGACAAAAATAAAATTAAACCATCTAGTGTTCACCGAAATAACAACACAAATACAGGTAGCCTAGTCAAATAATTAACATCCAATCACATTAACCGTTATTCTCACGTGGGAATTCCACTAACGTATGTAGCCAAACGTAGCTGCTACTCATGTTGGTATCTGTACTGATGGCGCAAAAGCCATGACAGAAAAAAACATAGTGGAAACGTGCGTGCAAGCAGTTGCTCCCGACGCCACTTGGGTACACTGCAGCATCCACCGAGAGGCTCTTGCTGCCAAGGGAATGCCTGACAGCTTGAAAGACGTTTTGGACACTACAGTGAAAATGGTTAACTTTATTAAAGCAAGGCCCCTGAACTCTCATGTATTTTCTGCAATATGCAATGATATGGACAGCAACCATATAACGTTTTTACAACTTACAGAAGTGCGCTTGTTATCAAGGGACAAACTATTGACATGTTTTTTTTTAAATTGAGAGACGAGTTTAAAGTTTTCTTTTACTGACCATAATTTTCACTTGTCTGACCGCTTGCATGATGACAAGTTTCTCAAACGACTGGCCTATCTGGGTGATGTTTTTTCTCGCCTGAATTATCTGAATCTAGGATTACAACTATATTCAATATTCAAGTCCTTGGACTTGTCTCGACGATGTTCCTATCTGCCAGGACATTGCAGGACATCTAGTTTGACTCATTTTCCCTGGCTTTGAAAAGACTACAGCTTAACAGGAGCCCTACATCCTTGTACCCACCCTCAAAGAAAGGCTTTTCAAAACAGGGGTGGTACTAGTTTACAAGTTCACCGGAGCTATGTTACCATGCACTGTCTATCCGAGATTGCTACATACACTACCGTTCAAAAGTTTGGAGTCACTTAGAAATGCCCTTGTTTTTGAGGGGGGAAAAACACATTCTTTGTCCATTAAAATAACATCAAATTGATCAGAAATGCAGTGTAGACATTGTTAATGTTGTAAATGGCTATTGTAGCTGGAAACGGCAGATGTTTTATGGAATATATACATAGGCGTACAGAGGCCCATTATCAGCAACCATCACTCCTGTGTTCCAATGGCACGTTTTGTCAGCTAATCCAAGTTTATAATTTTAAAAGGCTAATTGATCATTAGAAAACCCTTTTGAAATTATGTTAGCACAGCTGAAAACTGTTGTTCTGATTACAGAAGCAATAAAACTGGCCTTCTTTAGACTAGTTGAGTATCTGGAGCATCAGCATTTGTGGGTTTGATTACAGGCTCAAAATGGCCAGAAACAAATAACTTTCTTCTGAAAATTGTCAGTCTATTCTTGTTCTGAGAAATAAAGGCTACTCCATGCAAGAAATTGCCAAGAAACTGGAGATCTCGTACAACGCTGTGTACTACTCCCTTCACAGAACAGTGCAAAGCGTCTCTAACCAGAATAGAAAGTGGGAGGCCCCAGTGCACAACTGAGCAAGAGGACAAGTACATTAGAGTATCTAGTTTGAGAAACAGACGCCTCACAAATCCTCAATTGGCAGCTTCATTAACTGGCAGCGACTCCGGGATGCTGGCCTTCTAGGCAGAGTTGCAAAGAAAAAGACATATCTCAGACTAGCCAATAAAAAGAAAATATTAAGATGGGCAAAAGAACACAGACACTGGACAGAGGGACTCTGCCTAGAAGGCCAGTATCCCGGAGTCGCTTCATCACTGTTGACATTGAGACTGGTATTGACAACAGAAGATTTTTATGTACTGCAAGTCTCCTGGAAATACATGAAGACTGATCATCAGGATGTGTTACCATACAATAAACCATGTTCATCTGTAAACTGGTTTGTTTTGTTACACTCACAGTCAATAATGGGTCATTGAAATGGGCTGTCAGCAAAGATATGAAACGCTTGAGGGGGGCTTGACTTGTAGACAGTCTAGTTGTGTATTGTTGTATATAAGGACCTACTACAATAGAGTGAATAGGCTAGATGAGTATACTAACAGCCCCTCTCCCCCATGCCAAAGAACTGACTGGAAGGGTGTGAAAAGTTTGAGGAGCACTTGTCTTGTAGACAGTTTAGTGTATTGGTGATATTGTGGTTTCATAAATACGTTTGGTTGTCCTGGCTTGTTTCAAAGTCATATTCTGCGGTGCTCGAGTTTATTCCAGGCTGAAAGCCTTTATCCAATGGGTCTACAGGCTCTGTACTGCTAAAGCTGGGGTCAAGGTCATCTTCATCAGCAGCAGGATTAGTCTGTAGGACACACCGTAGTCATTGATTAGCCAACATTTGACTACTTTGTCCCCATCAATACACACTCCAACAAGGTACTATATCCATCCACCCTCCTCATGTTAATAGATCATGCACACTAACCTTCACACACAATTCCCACCCCCAAAAGTCTAAAGTCAGTCACCACACCATCCCCTCCTTCCTAATAACTCATTTCCTCCAATTTAGACTTCAAGCCTTGCATGAACAATCAACTAAGCCTCCATAATACAGAGAAAAATACAATGGAAGTTGTAGCCTACTTGTAAACGCACCAACAACAAGACACGGACCATGCTCCAGTACATTTATTTGCTCATCATGGAAAGATTTAGTATATTTTAGAACGATTTTAGAAGGTGACTTACACTAGTTCCTGGTCCTGAGCTTGATGTTGATGCATCTGCAGATGCGGTAGTTAGTTAGCTAGCTAACTAACGTAACCTAACGAAGCTAACCTTAGCTTGCAAAGTTACAAATCCCATTGCCAGATAGCAGCTGGCTAATTACATTGATATTGATATGCTTTGGAATGTTTACCCAACATATTATAAAAGCTAGCTAGCTAGGTGTGAGTTTAGATAAACAAATGTAGTTCGCAAGCTAGGTGACGTTAGCTACGTTACCTCAGCTTGACATATTTTCTGCTGTGCTGATGTTGGGTGATCGGATAACTTCCTTTGAAGTGAAGGCTAAAATCAAAGGAATAGCATCACTTTTCAACGTTTAACGACCTGGCAACCCCATCAGTTGAAACTTCAGTTCCGTTTCGAAATCCTCTGGCTGAAAATGCTAGATATTATGGATTGCTTACAACCAGGAAATGCGGTGAGCCCGTTTCTACCGGTGAGATGCAAAACGCTTGTATTTGCGTGTAGTGAGGAAATTCAAAAATGTTAGGACAGATATAATGTTAATAACATATTAATGGACATATATAGTCAAATAGAGCAGAGGTGAAATTTCCCTTTAAACTATCCACACGGCTCTTAAATTAAATCTGAATATGTTTAACTGGTGAATAATCCAATTAAAGACAAACCATATTGACAATGTTCATGTAATCCCTGTCTGTGTAGATTATCGTAATTAGTGTTCATAGTCTGAAGAGAGCCTAATTAACCATGTGCTGTGTGTGTGTGTGTGTGTGGGGGGGGGGGGTACAGGAGGGTCCGGGTCTCATTAAGTGGACTGGCACAGGCAAGTCTGCTATGTAGAACTCAGCCATCAAGTCCTATTAGCATCAACATACAGGTTCCACATGACAGATTACTGTCTGGAAAAGAAGGGGGTTGTGGATCATATTTTGACTGCCTCACTATTCCGTTTATAGAGCACTAGTTTTGACCACAGCCCTATGGGCCACCTATTTCTCTGGAAATGAACACCTTGAAATGGAGAGCCTATTTCAACAAGGTGACAAAGTGATCATTACTTTTTGTTGGGAGCCAAAGATGAAAGCGTATTCCAGGAGTGACATCACAAATGCAGGTAAAAAGCCAGCATAAACAAGAAACAACATCACTTGTATTCTTTAACACGGATCAGACAAAGGAATGTCTGCATAGTTGTCTACACGGCTCAAAACCGAGGCTTGTCTGCATAGTTGTCTACACGGCTCAAAACCGAGGCTTGTCTGCATAGTTGTCTACACGGCTCAAAACCGAGGCTTGTCTGCATAGTTGTCTACACGGCTCAAAACCGAGGCTTGTCTGCACAGTTGTCTACACGGCTCAAAACAAAAGGCTTGTCTATGTGCCCAATTAACTTCCCCACACAAATCTGTCCAGACATTTCCTCCTGGCCCATGGTATTGTTGTCAAAACATTGGCTGGGCTCTGGAATGCTTACTTCGTTCTTGACCCCTAGCCACTACAATCTAGGCCACTAACCCAAGCCACTACCCCTAGCCACTACCCCCTAAGCCAGTGGTTCTTAACCTTGTTGGAGGTACTGAACCCCACCAGTTTCATATGCGCATTCACCGAACCCTTAATTGGAAAAATAAAATGTGATTTTTTCAAATTCAAAACATAGATATATATTTTACTGGTGCACAAAATGAAGCATGCGTCAACATCACTGTGTTCAAAGAACAAAATCATCAAAACATGATTTTCACACAAAAACAAAAACATAATAATGAATAGTTACTGCAAATCAGTGTGACTTCTGCTGTTGCCTTTCGGAGACCAGTTCAGAAATGCGCGGCTTCACCTTGGCAAGTGCCACTCTCTTGTCTCATGATGTCATGTCTCTCATGTCATTTTCGCAACAAAGTATGTTCCTTTTCTTTGTTTTTATGTCCAGCATCCTCGAAAAGGATTGCTCGCAAAGATATGTTGTAACAAACGGTATGAAAATCTCCAGAGCTTTCTTAGCAATAACAGGGTACGTTACCATTTGTTGACACCAAAACGTTGAAAGCGTTGTTGTTCTGAAGAGTTGCTGTTGAACCTGGCTCTGCTGAATTTCAATGATTTCATTGAGGTATTCATCATTGACATCTGTTGTCTCAACACTAAACGGGAACGGCTGTCTCACCCATGCTGGATATGACTCTCTTGTAGGGAAGTATCCGTCGAGAGACTTTGCAAGCTCATCTAAGTGCTTGGCAATTGCTTGCTTCAGTTTCGCGGGTACAGAAATGTCTCCGATTCCAGATACATCTTCGATCTTACTTACACAGTCGTCCAGCAGGGGAAAGTTTGCGAAGTTATCGTTCTCTGTTCGTCGTTTCCATAACGGTAGCTTTTTTGAAAAGCCTTCAGGTTTTCCTCCGCTTCGATGATGTTGACTCCACCGCTCTGCATCTTTTGATTGAGATGATTGAGAGCTGCGAAGATATCAGCCACGTACGCTAAAATGAGAATGAACTCAGAATTTTTGTAGCAATCTGCATGACAATGTTAGTGCTCTTGCAAAAACAGGGCTAATTCCACACGCACGGCAAAAACACGATTCAGCACCTGTCCCCGGGATAACCACCGAACGTTAGAATGGTACAGAAGTACCTCGAATTCAGAGCCCATTTCTTTACACAGCTCACTGAAGATGCGGTGCCTCAGAGCACTAGTTTGCACATAGTTCACGCATTCCACTACAATTTTTAATACTTCTGCCAGTTTTGCTGGCAAGGTTTTTGTTTCCAACGCATGCCTGTGCAGAATACAATGCGTAACAATGATGTGTGGTGCATCGGCTTTCACTAGCGCACCAAAACCAGACTTTCTTCCCAGCAGTACTGGAGCTCCGTCCGAACAAACTGCAGAAACCATATCCCACGAAAGATTGTTCTCTTTGAAGAAGTCATCCACAAGTTTCTTCACATCGGCTGCCTTAGTTGTTGTTGTAAGAGTCTTACAAAATAAAAAATCTTCCTTTATCACGTCGTCTTTCACATAGTGCACAAATACAGCAAGCTGGCTTAGATTGGAAACGTCTGTGGTCTCATCGAGCTTGAAATCAGATCTGCAACTACTTGAGCCAAGATATCTTTGCTCATGTCCTCTATTGGTGTCATTTGAAAGAGGAATTTGGGATAACTTAACTTCAGCCTCTTTTCCCAGCATGATATTCGCCATCTTCAACACAGCTGGTTTTATGAGTGTTTCACCAATGGTGTGTCGTTTGCCCTGCTTTGCGATCAGGTAAGCAACTTCGTACGATGCTGTGAGGATCGGTTTGTTGATGGGTACAAAGCCGAGAACAGGCAGAGTAGCCTTTTCATCGAATCTGGCTCTCTTCACCTTGAATTCAGCGAGCGTTGTGTTCTTGTATTTCCTATCTCCATGTAGCCTAAGGAAGTGTTCTTAGTTTTGCCGGTGCTAGACTAGAATTGCTCAACTTGGCATTGCAAATCATGCAGTTAGGACACTGACTCCCATCACGTTCCGTTATACATGTGAATCCATATTGTACATATTCGTCCGACCACTTTATTTTTTTGCTCGACATAGTAAGTATGAAAATATTAAGAAAGAAATCACAAGACATACCATCACAACAGTCACAAGTAGACTACTGAGCGCACCAAATTCCCTGCAGCACAGATAGGCCAAGCGATGTAGCGTGATCACCTGCAGCCAATGATGGCCAAGCGGGGCGTGTCATCACGAATCATATGAGTCGGATGTGTGTCTTGACCTCCGCCGAACCCCTGAGACTGACTCACCGAACCCCTGGGGTTTGATCAAACCCAGGTTAAGAACCACTGCCCTAAGCACTCAGATAGGTTTAAAAAGCATGGAAATAGTTCCACATAGCTTCTCATTGCCAACTGATAGGCTACTACACTAGCTTAATACAGATCCTTTGGGAAAGTCATACGTTTGCTTATTGGTTAGAATGGGTGCAGTACATTTACTAATTGGTTGGAAAAGAGTAGTACACACTAAAAAACAAATAGTTATTGTAACCATAGTGGAACATTTTTGGTGCTATATGGAACCTTTTTTTTAAGCTTCTATAAAGAAACATTCCATAAGGTTCTAAGTGGAACTTGTATGGTGCAATAAATAACCCTTTCCTAAGGTTCTACAAAGAACAAAAAAAAGGCTTCTAAATAGCCCCAAAAATGGTTATAACCATAGCGGAACCCCTTTCTTTGTGCTATATATACGTTTTTTTATGTTCTTTATAGAAACTTAAAAAAGGGTTACACATAGAACCAAAAAGGTTATTTGTAGAACCATACAGGGTTTTTTATTCTGGATTTATAGCCATACTATATTGTTAAAATTCCATAGGTTTAATTATTGTGTTAATTAACAAGTCGAATCAGGTGTGCTAGCTCTGGAAATATTGGGGGTCACTGAGGAGAGAACAGAGAACTACTGATTCAATTTATTTGGTTATTCCAAAATTCATTACATTAGCCAGTCAATCAGTCATGATTGGTCTGGTGGGGTGGTTGACGGTGTGTTTGTGGCTTTGGGGAGGGAGGGAAAGGGATGGGGTCTGAGCTGGCTGAAGGTGGCACAAGGTCATTCACAAGTCTTTCATAAGACACCATCAGCAGTCATATTTAAAATAGATACGCATAACACAACAGATCAATTGGAATAACACTCTCACTCACAAAATATTCTAATGAACCACCATCCATAAATTTGAATTATCACGAAAAGGAAATAACCCTTTTTTGAACTGCATCACCCTTCCCAAAGAACCCTTGAGGAAACCAGATGTTTTTAGTGTGTAGTAAATAGCAGGGGAGAAGTACGTGTAGTGATGGTAGAAAGCTTACTCAGTAAAGTAGTGACAGTCAGTAGTAAACTAAGCTTGCTCAGTAAAGTAGTGACAGTCAGTAGTAAACTAAGCTTACTCAGTAAAGTAGTGACAGTCAGTAGTAAACTAAGCTTGCTTAGTAAAGTAGTGACAGTCAGTAGTAAACTAAGCTTACTCAGTAAAGTAGTGACAGTCAGTAGTAAACTAAGCTTACTCAGTAAAGTAGTGACAGTCAGTAGTAAACTAAGCTTGCTTAGTAAAGTAGTGACAGTCAGTAGTAAACTAAGCTTACTCAGTAAAGTAGTGACAGTCAGTAGTAAACTAAGCTTACTCAGTAAAGTAGTTACAGTCAGTAGTAAACTAAGCTTACTCAGTATAGTGGTGACAGTCAGTAGTAAACTAAGCTTACTCAGTATAGTGGTGACAGTCAGTAGTAAACTAAGCTTACTCAGTATAGTGGTGACAGTCAGTAGTAAACTAAGCTTACTCAGTATAGTGGTGACAGTCAGTAGTAAACTAATCTTACTCAGTATAGTCAGTATTAAACTAAGCTTACTCAGTATAGTGGTGACAGTCAGTAGTAAACTAAGCTTACTCAGTATAGTGGTGACAGTCAGTATTAAGCTTACTCAGTATAGTGGTGACAGTCAGTATTAAGCTTACTCAGTATAGTGGTGACAGTCAGTAGTAAACTAAGCTTACTCAGTATAGTGGTGACAGTCAGTATTAAGATAAGCTTACTCAGTATAGTGGTGACAGTCAGTATTAAGCTTACTCAGTATAGTGGTGACAGTCAGTATTAAGCTTACTCAGTATAGTGGTGACAGTCAGTAGTAAACTAAGCTTACTCAGTATAGTGGTGACAGTCAGTAGTAAACTAAGCTTACTCAGTATAGTGGTGACAGTCAGTAGTAAACTAAGCTTACTCAGTATAGTAGTGACAGTCAGTAGTAAAACCTACTCAGTATAGTAGTGACAGTGGGTAGTAAAGCCCACTCGGTGGGAATAGAAGTTATAGAGTCATGGACTGTAGTAACCTTGTGGCAGCAAGGTTATAAAAATACTCTTCTGCTGAGTAACCCTCTGAAACAGGACCCAGTGGTGAGAGAGAGGGAGAGAGAGAGAGGGGGGGGGGAGAGACAGAGCGAGATAAACACACACACAGAGCGAGAGACACACACAGAGAGAGAGAGACACACACAGAGAGAGACACACACACACACAGAGAGACACACACAGAGAGAGAGACACACAGAGCGAGATAAACACACACACAGAGAGAGCGAGAGAGAGATAGAGACACACACAGAGAGAGGTGTGAATTCTGCAACCACCTAAAAGGAAGCGATTCCCAAACCTTCCATAATAAAGTCATCACCTACAGGGAGATGAACCTGGAGAAGAGTCCCCTAAGCAAGCTGGTCCTGGGGCTCTGTTCACAAACACAAACACACCCCACAGAGCCCCAGGACAGCAACACAACTAGACCCAACCAAATTACTTGACACATTGGAAAGAATTAACAAAATAACAGAGCAAATTAGAATGCTATTTGGCCCTAAACAGAGAGTATACAGTGGCAGAATACCTGACCAATCTGACTGACCCAAACTTAAGGAAAGCTTTGACTATGTACAGACTCAGTGAGCATAGCCTTGCTATTAAGAAAGACCGCCGTGGGTAGACCTGGCTCTCAAGAGAAGACAGGCTATGTGCACACTGCCCACAAAATGCGGTGGAAACTGAGCTGCACTTCCTAACCTCCTGCCAAATGTATTACCATATTAGAGACACATATTTCCCTCAGATTACACAGATCCACAAAGAATTCGAAAACAACCCCGATTTTGATAAACTAACACATCTACTGGGTGAAATACCACAGTGTGCCATCACAGCAGCAAGATTTGTGACCTGTTGCCACAAGAAAAAGTCAACCAATGAAGAACACCATTGTAAATACAACCCATATTTATGCTTAATTATTTTCCCTTTTGTACTTTAACCATTTATACATTGTTACAACACTGTACATATACAGTGCCTTGCAAAAGTATTCATCCCCCTTGGCATTTTTCCTATTTTGTTGCATTACAACCTATAATTTAAATAGGTTTTTATTTGGATTTCATGTAATGGACATACACAAAATAGTCCAAATTGGTGAAGTAAAATGAAAAACATTACTTGTTTCAAAAAATTAATAAAAAATGAAAAAAATGAAAAGTGGTACGTGCATATGTATTCACCCTCTTTGCTACGAAACCCCTAAATAAGATGTGGTGCAACCAATTACCTTCAGAAGTCACATATTTAGTTAAATAAAGTCCACCTGCGTGCAATCTAAGTGTCACATATATATAATGTATATATCAGGGGCCTTTCAGTATATATTCTGAAAGGCCCCAGAGTCTGCAACACCACTAAGCAAGGGGCACCACCAAGCAAGCAGCACCATGAATACCAAGGAGCTCTCCAAACAGATCAGGGACAAAGTTGTGGAGAAGTACAGATCAGTGTTGGTTTATAAAAAAATATCAGAAACTTTGAACATCCCACGGAGCACCATTAAATCCATTATTAAAAAATGGAAAGAATATGGCACCACATCAAACCTGCCAACAAACCTGCCAATAGACGAGGCAACAAAGAGACCAAAGATAACCCTGAAGGAGCTGCAAAGCTCCACAGCTGAGATTGGAGTATCTGTCCATAGGACCACTTCAAGCCGTACACTCCACAGAGCTGGGTTTTAAGGAAGAGTGACCAGAAAAAAGCCATTGCTTAAAGAAAAAAATAAGCAAACACGTTTGGTGTTCGCCAAAAGGCATGTGGGAGACTCCCCAAACATATGGAAGAAGGTACTCTGGTCAGATGAGATGAAAATTGAGCTTTTTGGCCTTCAAGGAAAAGACTATGTCTGGCGCAAACCCAACACTTCCCATCAGCCCAAGAACACCATCCCACAATGAAGCATGGTGGTGGCAGCATCATGCTGTGGGGATGTTTTTCATCAGCAGGGACTGGGAAACTGGTCAGAATTGAAGGAATGATAGATGGTACAAAATACAGGGAAATTCTTGAGGGAAACTTGTTTCGGTCTTCCAGAGATTTGAGACTGAGACAGAGGTCCACCTTCCAGCAGGACAATGACCCTAAGAATACTGCTAAAGCAACACTCGAGTGGTTTAAATGTCATGGAATGTGGTTTAAATGTCATTTAAATGTCATGGAATGGCCTAGTCAAAGCCCAGACCTCAATCCAATTGAGAATCTGTGGTATGACTTAAAGATTGCTGTAAACCAGCAGAACCCATCCAACTTGAAGGAGCTGGAGCAGTTTACCTTGAAAAATGGGGCAAAAATCCCAGTGGCTAGATGTGCCAAGCTTATAGAGACATGACCCAAGAAACTTGCAGCTGTAATTGCTGCAAAAGGTGGCTCTACAAAGTATTGACTTTGAGGTGGTGAATAGTTATACACGCTCAAGTTTTTAGTATTTTTTTGTCTTATTTCTTGTTTGTTTCACAATAATAATAAAGAATTGCATCTTCAAAGTGGTAGGCATGTTGTGTAAATCAAATGATACAAATTTTAATTCCAAGTTGTAAGGCAACAAAATAGGAAAAATGCCAAGAGAGGTGAATACTTTCGCAAGCCACTGTACATAATGTGACATTTGTAATGTTCTTTTGGTACTTCTGTGAGGGTAATGTTTACTGTTCATTTTTATTGTTTATTTCACTTTTGTAAATGATCCACTTCACTTGCTTTGGCAATGTTAACATATGTTTCCTATGCCAATAAAGCCACTAGAATTGAATTGAATTGAAGAGAGAGAGCGAGAGAGAGTGAAAGAGAGAGAGAGAGAGAGAGAGAGAGAGAGAGATGGGACTTTGAAAGAGCAGGACAGGGATATGTCTGTGAGAAGGGCAAACGTGTGCCCTGTTTGCACCCGAAACATGATCTACCAGACCAGAGGGACAGTGTGTGTGTGTGTGTGTGTGTGTGTGTGTGTGTGTGTTAGTACACTACCTTTGGTTGTTTCTAATCAGGACAGGATATATAGGTAAATTGACTAAGCGAGCAGAAAGAGCGAGAGAGAGAGAGAGAGAGAGAGAAAGCCATAGACTGAGACCACTACAGATATCCCCTGAATGACTGAAAAGCAGAAGAAGACAGATGTGCTAAACCTTCTGTCCTTACTCTCAGAACACAACAACATAAGGTACATGTGGGGTTGCAATAGCACACACATCACACACAAAGCACACTCCATCCACACACGCACTCCCGTACTCACTCACACAGGGGGAGCAAGCATGGGGGGGACTAAGACTCTGAGCAGCTCTTCTCTGTCTAAATTTATCGGAGGAGAGCAGAGAGGAGAGCACTCTGTGTGTGTGTGTGTGTGTGTGTGTGTGTGTGTGTGTGTGTGTGTGTGTGTGTGTGTGTGTGTGTGTGTGTGTGTGTGTGTGTGTGTGTGTGTGTGTGTGAGCTCTGCTTGCCACAATAGCAGAACAGTTTATGCTCAAAGATAAAGACAGTGAGATCTTACAGGAGTTCGTATGCACTGTTAAGAAAAAGACAGACAGACACATAGAGCAATCCAAACAAACCAGTCCTTTCAGCTGACTGCAGTCATTGCAGGCATCAAATCAAATCAAGCTTTATTTATACAGCACATTTCAGACATGGAATGCACCAATGTGCTTCACAGGAGAAAAAAAAACGAACAAAAACAATGTGTTTTTGTGAAATGTTTACTACACAACAAACATAAGAGGATTAAAAACAAAAGAAAAACAATAAAAACTGAACGACTAAAAAGCACCCAAAGGTACAGCAAAGCTAAAAATATGTATTTTAAGATCTCTTTTTAAACTGACCACAGTTCCAGCCCTGCTTGTAATAAAAGCATGGATGAGTCTCTCTGTATCAGACTAAGAGAGAAACGGCCACACCTTGGCAATGTTCCTCAGGTGGTAAAAAGCTATTTTGGTCACATTCCTAATGTGTGATTCGAAATTGAGTTCAGAATCTAAAATAAAACCTAGTTTTTTTACCTGGTGTTTTATCTTTATTGTCCGTGAATTACAATGTGCGGCCAGATTCTCTCTCTGTGCTTTGGCACGAACAATAAGCACAATATATACAAAAGTATGTGGACACCCCTTTAAATTAGAGGATTCTGCTATTTCGGCCACAACCATTGCTGACAGGTATATAAAATCGAGCACACAGCCATGCAATCTCCATAGACAAACATTGGCAGTAGAATGGCCTTACTGTAGAGCTCAGTGACTTTCAACGTGGCAGTTCGTCAAATTTCTGCCCTGATAAAGCTGCCTCGGTCAACTGTAAGTAGGGATGCACAATATATCGGTGAACATATCGGAAACAGTCGATATTAGCTAAAAATGCCAACATCGGCATCGGCCCGAAGTCTAGTTTAACGCCGATGTGCAAAACCGATGTCAAAGCTGACGTGCATACCTATACAACATAGGTACATGACGTAATGACGCCACTTGCAACACAGCATTCCTAACTTAGCACACAATGTCTGCTGCTTGGATCGAGCAGTCAACAAGTCAAGCAGTCATTTGAAAGAGTAAGACTATTTCAGCAAGACAACTTAAATGTGAAATCCATTAAAGCCAAGATAATGGAATTCATTGCCCTTGACAATCAACCGTTGTCTGTCGTAGGTGATGTTGGCTTTCACCGACTGGTCAAGCAGCGGTACACACTACACACTATTTTTCAGATGTTGCCCTCCCGGAGTTACACAGTAATAGCGTCACTGCTATTAGCTTCACGACTGACATTTGGACCAGCGATGTCAGCCCCATGAGCATGCTGAGTCTGACAGCACAGTGGGTCGACGAGGATTTCGTACTAAGGAAAGCTGTATTGCATGCTCAAGAATGTGCTGGTTGTCATACCGATGCTGCCATTTCAATGGCATTTGAGAACATGTTTGAAACTTGGAAACATGAACACACTAGCTAGCTCCATTCGAACAACTGACTTGAGAAATAAGCTCATCAACTGCGCTTGTAGCAGACGTGATACCCTCGGTCACGGCACTGAAAAGCCTGCTCAACAAAACTGCCGACACAGGCTGTGAACAAGCGATTCGGTAGCATTCTCTCTTTACTGTGTCACCACCATGTTCGAAGCTAGGTACAAGGACAGCTATTTTGATGCAGATGAGAAACAGTGTTTACATGAAATGTTCCATACACAGCTGGATAAGATGGAAACAGACACAGTGACAGGGCGCACCGAGGAAGAGAGGCCACGGACAAACAGAGCTGAAACTTAACTGCTTGACATGTATGATGAAATTCTGGTTGAGAATGAAACGATTGAACAAATGAACAATGAAACAGCACAGCAATTAAGTGAAAGAAATAGGTTTTGATTATGTTTTACTGGTAACGGGGACATACGTAAATTCCAACAAAATACCTTTTCGGTCAGTGTGGTGTGGTGTGTGTATTAGAGGTCGACCGATTAATCGGAATGGCCGATTAATTAGGGCCGATTTCATGTTTTCATAACAATCGGTAATCTGTATTTTTTTTACACCTTTATTTAACTAGGCAAGTCAGTTAAGAACACATTCTTATTTTCAATGACGGCCTAGGAACAGTGGGTTAACTGCCTTGTTCAGGGGCAGAATGACAGATTTTTACCTTGTCAGCTCGGAGATTCGTTTTTGCAACCTTCCGGTTACTAGTCCAACGCTCTAACCACCTGTCTTACATTGCACTCCACGAGGAGCCTGCGTGGCAGGCTGGCTACCTGTTACGCGAGGGCAGCAAGAAGCCAAGGTAAGTTGCTAGCTAGCATTAAACTTATCTTATAAAAAACAATCAATCTTAACATAATCACAGGTTAACTACACATGGTTGATGATACTACTAGTTTATCTAGCGTGTACTGCGTTGCACATAATCGATGCGGTGCCTGTTAATTTCTCATTGAATCACAGCCTACTTCGACAAACGGGTGATATAACAAGCGCATTTGCAAAAAAAGCACCAATGTACCTAACCATTAACATCAATGCCTTTCTTTAAAATCAATACACAAGTATATATTTTTAAACCTGCATATTTAGTTAATATGCTAACATGACTTTCTTATAACTAGGGCAATCGTGTCATTTCTCTTGCGTTCCGAGCAAGCAGTCAGGGTATATGCAGCAGTTTGGGCCACATGGCTCATTGCGAAATGTGTGAAGTCCATTTATTCCTAACAAAGACCGAAATTAATTTACCAGAATTGTACATAATTATGACATAACATTGAAGGTTGTACAATGAAACAGCAATATTTAGACTTAGGGATGCCATCTGTTAGATAAAATATGGAACGGTTCCGTATTTCACTGAAAGAATAAACGTTTTGTTTTCGAAATGGTAGTTTCCGGATTCGACCATTTTAATGACCAAAGGCTCGTATTTTTGTGTGTTATTATGTTATAATTAAGTCTATGATTTGATAGAGCAGTCTGACTGAGCGATGGTAGGCACCAGCAGGCTCGTAAGCATTCATTCAAACAGCACTTTCATGTGTTCGCCAGCAGCTCTTCGCAATGCTTGAAGCATTGTGCTGTTTATAACTTCAAGCCTATCAACTCCCGAGATTAGGTAGTGTAACCAATGTGAAATGGCTAAATAGTTAGCGGGGTGCGCGCTAATAGCGTTTCAATCGGTGACATCACTTGCTCTGAGACTTGGGAGGAGTTGTTCCCCTTGCTCTGCATGGGTAACGCTGCTTCGAGGATGGCTGTTGTCGATGTGTGCCTGGTTCGAGCACAGGTAGGAGCGAGGAGAGGGAAGGAAGCTATACTGTTACAATGGCAATACTAAATTGCCTATAAGAACATCCAATAGTCAAAGGTATATGAAATACAAAAGGTATAGAGAGAAATAGTCCTATAATTCCTATAATAACTACAACCTAAAACTTCTTACCTAGAATATTGAAGACTCATGTTAAAAGGAACCACCAGCTTTCATATGTTCTCATGTTCTGAGCAAGGAACATAAACGTTAGCTTTCTTACATGGCACATATTGCACTTTTACTTTCTTCTCCAATACTTTGTTTTTGCAATCTTTAATCCAAATTGAACATGTTTGATTATTTATTTGAGGCTAAATTGATTTTATTGATGTATTATATTAAGTTAAACTAAGTATTCATTCAGTATTGTTGTAATTGTCATTATTACAAATACATTTTTAAAAATTGGCCGATTAATCGGTATCGGTTTTTGGTCCTCCAATAATCGGTATCGGTATCAGCGTTGAAAAATCATAATCGATCCACCTCTAGTGTGTATGTGTGTGTAACCTTTAATTAACTAGTCAAGTCAGTTAAGAACAAATTCTTATTTACAATGACGGCCTACCCCGGGCCAAACCCGGACGACGCTAGGCCAATTGTGTGCCGCTCCTATGGGACTCCCAATCACAGCCGGAAGTGATACAGCCTGGATTTGAACCAGGGACTGTAGTGACGCCTCTTCACTGAGATGCAGTGCCTTAGACCGCTGTGTGTGTGTGTGTGTGTGTGTGTGTGTGTGTGTGTGTGTGTGTGTGTGTGTGTGAACTATTTAACTGTTCTAGAATGCTTGAAAGGCCACAAAAAAAGTAATATCGGTTATCTGTATCGTTTTTTTTGGCAATGAAAATATTGGATATCGGTATGTAATATCGGTGCATCACTAACTGTAAATGTTGTTATTGTGAAGTGGAAAACGTCTAGGAGCAACAATGGCTCAGCCTGCGAAGTGGTAGGCCACACAAGCTCACAGAACGGGACCGCCGAGTGCTGAAGCGAGTAGCACATAAAAATTATCTGTCCTCGGTTGCAACACTCACTACTGAGTTCCAAACTGCCTCTGGAAGCACTGTCAGCAGAAGAACTGTTCGTCGCGAGCTTCATGAAAATGGGTTTCCACACGCCTAAGATCACTATGGGCAATGCCAAGTGTTGACTTCAGTGGTGTAAAGCTTGCCGCCATTGGGGGAAAGAGGGATACCTAGTCAGTTGTACAACTGAATGAATCCAACTGAAATGTGTCTTCCACATTAAACCCAACCCTCCTGAATCATAGAGGTGCAGGGGGCTGCCTTAATCAACATCCACATCTTCAGCACCCAGGGAACAGTGGGTTAACTGCCTTGCTCTGGGGCAGAATGACAGATTTTTACCTTGTCCGCTCAGGGATTTGATCTATCAACGTTTCAGTTAATGCTCTAACCACTAGGCTACCTGCTGACTCTGGAACAGAGGAAACAAATTCTCTGGAGTGATGAATCACGCTTCACCATCTGTCAGTCCGACAGACAAATCTGGGTTTTGGCGGATGCCAGGAGTACACTACCTGCCCAAATGCATAGCGCTAACCGTAAAGTTTGGTAGAGGAGGAATATTGGTCTGGGGTTGTTTTCATGGTTAGGGCTAGGCCCCTTAGTTCCAGTGAAGGGAAATCTTAATGCTACAGCATACAATTACATTATAGATGATTCTGTGCTTCAAACTTCATAGCAACAGTTTGGGGAAGGCCTTCCTGTCACAGAATGACAATGCCCCTGTGGACAAAGCGAGGTCCATAAAGAAATGGTTTGTCGAGATCGGTGTGGAAAAACTTGACTGGCCTGCACAGAGCCCTGACCTGAACCCCATCGAACACCTTTGGGATGAATTGGATCGCTGACTGTAAGCCAGGCCTAATTGCCCAACATCAGTGCCCCGACCTCACTGATGTTCTTGTGGCTGAATGGAAGCAATCCCACAGCAATGTTCCAACATCTAGTGGAAAGCCTTCCCAGAAGAGTGGAGGCTGTTATAGCAGTAAACGAAGAAGAGTGGAAGAGTGGAGGCTGTTATAGCAACTCTATATTAATGCCCATAATTTTGGAATGAGATGTTCGACAAGCAGGTGTCCACATACTTTTGGTCATGTAGTGTACCTCAGTCTTGTTTTGATTTAGCTGAAGGAAGTTGTGAGCCATCGAAGTATTTAAATCACGAATATAGTCTAATCATTTATTTGTGCAGCTAAAATCCTCTGGTGACACAGAAATGTAAAGTCGTGTATTGTCCGCGGAACAGTCAAAATAAATGCTGTGCTTTCTGATAACGCTGCCAAGGGGGAACATAAATATAAACTGAACAGTACCGGACCCAAAATCAAACCTTGTGGAATGCCACATGTGATATGTATTTTCTATTAGTTATGTTCACCAAGGGTGACAAAAAACTCTTGACCGGTTAAATAGGTCCCAATTTAGAACTGGACTGGAGAAGCCAACCCACCTCTCCAGTCTATCCAGAAGGATGTCATGGTCAACAGTGTTGAATGCGGAACTTAAATCCAAAAGTACAAGGACAGAGAGCTGTTTGGCATCTGTGTTGGCTCTAAGATACCACTTTAACTAAGGCTGTCTCTGTGCTGTGGTGGGCCCGAAAACCAGATTGGATTTTTTTTAATTATATATATATATATATATATATAGTTGGCAGATAGAAAATAATTTTGCTTTTAGAACACCAATTTCTCCAGAATTTTGCTTAATAATGGAAGGTTAGAGATTGGCTGAAAATGGCTAAAAGCTGAAGAATCTAGATTACTTTTCTTCAGAAGGCATTTCACCACAGCAGTTTTTAGTGCGGTGGGGAAAGTGCCTGTGGACAGGGAGTGATTAACAATAGCTTGCACTTCTTCAGATATGCAATTAAAACCTGTTTTGAAGAAGGTGGTGGGGATAGGCAGGTAGAAGGCCTAAGTTGTGATATTACTTTCCTGAGCATGTCTGTGTCAACCAGGGAAAATAAATCCATAGTGCCTCTGCATGGTAGTCTTGGGCACGTATATCATCAAACCCCTCATTGTTATCTTAACTCTCAAATATGCTGCAAACTCATCACATTTGGAGGAAAGTTCACATAGGTTTGCAGGGGTAGGCTTTATCAGGCCATCAATTGTCAAGAAGAGCTCTCAAATTATTATTAGTTTATAAATTTTTCGAGCTAATTCTTTAGAGCACTACTTCACTGCTCTGGTATCACTGAGGGGGGCGAGGAGTGCATGGAGGGACTGAACCATCCCTTGCCGTTCTGTATGGAAAACGACCTTATTGATTGCAGCAGTGTGTGTGTGTGTGTGTGTGTGTGTGTGTGTGTGTGTGTGTGTGTGTGTGTGTGTGTGCGTGTGTGCATGAATATGTGTCAGTTAAATCTATGGGTCCTTCGTGTCCTCCCAATCAGAGGTAGATGATGTTAGATGATGGCGAGTACGCTGTTTCTAAACATCATTCTCAGTGATGGAGGAGAGGTTTCTGTGTCGTGTGCGTTTGTCCTTTGACCTCTTGATTTGTGGGTAAAAAGGAGAACAGTCCAGAGACAGGTCAAAAGCCATCACCAACAACATGCCTAACCAGAGAATCCTGGAAAGACAAGAGTAGTGCAATCTGAAGTAGAGGTTGACCGATTATGATTTTTTTCAACGCTGATACCGATTATTGGAGGACCAAAAAAAGCCGCTACCGATTAATCGGCCAATTTAAAATAAAATACAAATTAATATAATACATCAATAAAATAAATTTAGCCTCAAATAAATAATCAAACATGTTCAATTTGGTTTAAATAATGCAAAAACAAAGTGTTGGAGAAGAAAGTAAAAGTGCAATATGTGCCATGGAAAAGAGCTAACGTTTAAGTTCCTTGCTCAGAACATGAGAACATATGAAAGCTGGTGGTTCCTTTTAACATGAGTCTTCAATATTCCATAAGTCTAAATATTGCTGTTACATTGCACAACCTTCAATGTTATGTCATAATTACGTAAAATTCTGGCAAATTATTTGGCCCATACACTGACTCTGTGTGCAATGAACGCAAGAGAAGTGACACAATTTCACCTGGTTAATATTGCCTGCTAACCTGGATTTCTTTCAGCTAAATATGCAGGTTTAAAGATATATACTTCTGTGTATTGATTTTAAGAAAGGCATTGATGTTTATGGTTAGGTATACATTGGAGCAACGATACGCACCGCATCGATTACCGTAATTGCTGGACTATTAAGCGCACCTGAATATAAACCGCACCCACTGAATTATTAAAAAATATGTACTTTGTACGTAAATACGCTGCACATTTCTATAAGCCACAGGTGCCTACCGGTACATTGAAACAAATGAACTTGGTCACTATCTTCCTCCTCCTGTGCACTGAAACCACTGAAGTCATCTCCTTCGGTGTCAGAGATGAATAGCCTCAGAATTGCTTCATCCGATTTTGGATCGTTTTCATTGTCGCTCTTGTCACTTTCATCCGGAGGCAAATACCCCGCTGAGCTCATGCTGCCCCTTCAACACGCAGCAGTCCAGCCTTTCGAAACCCGTTGATGATAGTGGATTTTTTGACAATGCTCCACGCTGTCAGGACCCACTGGCAGACTTGACCATAAGTTGCTCTTCGCATGCAGCCCGTTTTAGTGAAGGATTTCTCCCCACTTGTCATCCAAGACTCCCACTGAACAAGGAGCGCCACCTTAAATGCACGATTTACACTGATGTCGAGTGGCTGCAAATACTTTGGGCCATCTGCTTTTCTTCCCTCTGAAAGCCTTTGTTGTCTTTTTGCACTGAGTCAGTTCCTCACGCTGCTGTTTCCAACGACTTATCATCGACTCATTAAGGCCAAGCTCCCGTGCAGCAGCTCTCTTTCCTTTTCATACAGCCAGATCGATCGCCTTCAACTTGAAAGCTGCATCATATGCATTTCTCCGTGTCTTTGCCCTGATGAGGGTGACAAAATTACTACCGTAATCAGAATTATGGGAAGTTTGAGCGCGCTCGATTTTACGTCACATTATGTGACGGTGCTCAGTTTTTTGGCGGCATGAATCTTGTGAAAGCGTGAAAAATCCATAAATTAGCCGCGTCATTGTATAAACCGCGAGGTTCAAAGCGTGGGAATAAAGTAGCGGCTTATAGTCCAGCAATTACGGTATATGCAACGCAGGACACGCTAGATAAACTAGTAATATCACCAACCATGTGTAGTTAACTAGTGATTATGATTGATTAATTGATTGTTTTTTATAAGATAAGTTTAATGCTAGCTAGCAACTTACCTTGGCTTACTGCATTCGCGTAACAGGCAGGCTCCTCGTGGAGTGCAATGAGAGGCAGGTGTTTAGCAGGTGTTTAGAGAGTTGGACTAGTTAACTGTAAGATTGAATCCCTGAGCTGACAAGGTAAAAATCTGTCGTTCTGCCCCAGAACAAGGCAGTTAACCCACCGTTCCTAGGCCGTCATTGAAAGTAAGAATGCGTTCTTAACTGACTTGCCTAGTTAAATAAAGGTGTTAAAAAAAAATATATATATATATATATATATTTTTTTTAAATCAGCCAAATCGGTGTCCAAAAATACTGATTTCCGATTGTTATGAAAACTTGAAATCGGCCATTCCGATTAATCGGTCGACCTCTAATCTGAACTACAGTAGATGGATAGATAGGAGTAGATCAATGTGAGTACACATATGTTTTAAAAGGCGAGAGGGAGAGAGGGGTGGGGACTGTGAAGAGAGTCTTTTTCCATCCCAAATGGCTCCCTATTTCCTTTATAGTGCACTACTTTTGACCAGGGTCCATGGGGAATAAAGAGCCATTTGGGACAAGGCCAGGGACAGAAGAGTGGGAGTGTGAGGAGAGAGAGAGGAAGAGAAGAGGTAAAAGTCACCCCCATGCCTCTGCTGTTTCCATAGTGATAAGGTCAACATTTTACGGGTATGGGGGGCCACTTTTGAGGAATGCCTTCGCTCGCACACACTTATTTTATTTATTTTATTTCACCTTTATTTAACCAGGTAGGCTAGTTGAGAACAAGTTCTCATTTGCAACTGCAACCTGGCCAAGATAAAGCATAGCAATTCAACACATACAACAACACAGTTACACATGGAATAAACAAAACATACAGTCAATAATACAGTAGAACAAAAGAAAACAAAAAGTCTATATACAGTGAGTGCAAATGAGGTAAGATAAGGGAGTTAAGGCTTGAACAGATGAAGAAGGATACAAAGGCAATCCAATTTTTTAAAATAACTGTATCAGGGTTTATTCTGGGTCAAAAAGGAGCTGAGGTGGTGGTCATGGAGGGGTTGTGGTAACTGGTGCGGTCACCCTCCTGTTGGCCGCAGGCCAAAATGTAGCTGTTTTAAAGCTAATTTCTTGCAATTCTACACCTTTTTACATGTGGCGGAGAGAAAATGTTTCAGTTTTAAAGCTAATTTCGTGTTCTACGCATTTTGCCATGGCTTATGCTATCTGAGTGACTCAAATGTTATAACAAAATAAATGGGGGCACCATGCCATGACAAAAATACTCCTGAATGTGTCATTTTGGGCATTTTAGATTCCCCTGACTGTCTAGCTCTTATTTTGATGATTATTGGTTTTCAAAGATGATTTAATTTAAAAAATATTTAGGTCCATGATCTTTTCTACATACTTTCTATCTGCTTTTAGTCGTTTAAGTTAACACTGAATTTATTTTTTTTACTGTTTGGAAATAGGCGGACCAAAAAAACATACGCAGAATAAACCCTGTGGGATATCTGTCACTAGTGTTAATGACCTTACGTAGAAGTCAACACACCCTCACTCATGCACGCGCATACCTTAGAAGAGCCAAAAGATTTTTTATCTGCTCATCTCCTATTCACAGTAAGTTGACATGCACAGACAAGTCTCAAGTCCATGTAATCACCAACAACACTACTGTTGAAATGAAACAGACTATCATCAACGTTGAGTGACGGACTGAACAAAGCCAACACGGTCAACGGAACGCGAGCCTAGCGACTGGTGCCTCTGTCACTGGCAGTATCCCAAATGGAACCCTATTCCTATATGCTCTGGTCAAAAGTAATGCAAGATAAGGAATATGGTGCAATTTGGGCCACCATCTCTACGAATGCTGCCTCTAATCAGCCTTACAGGGGTGATGTGTTTGCCCAGAGCATCCTGTTAAAGCCAGGGTTAAAGAAGGCTAATATCAGAGCCATGTTTTTCTCCCAGTGCAGTCCCAGCCACGCTGGAGTCTTGTGTCGTAAGGGACGGTCAATTATTGGTCCTGCAGGCAGCAGAGCAGTTTGTGTGTAGTGTAGGTGGACTCTGCTAAGCATGCTCCGTAGGGTAGGTAATGATGTGAGGGGCCTTTTCAGCTCAACCTTCAACCCTCCATTCATCTCTCTCTCTTGCTCTCTCTCTCCGACACAAACACATACACACAAACAAGGACACATGCAGGCACACTTACTAATGCATGCAGTGCCTTCAGAAATTATTCATACCCCTCGACTTACTTTTGTTGTGTTACAGCCTGAATTGAAAATAGATGAAATATTAGTTTTTTTCACCCATCTACACACAATACCCCATAATGACAAAGTGAAAACATGTTTTTTTTTAAATTACATATATATTTCATTTAAATACAGTTGAATTTGGAAGTTTACATACACCTAAGCTAAATACATTTAAACTCCGTTTTTCACAATTCCTGACATTTAATCCTAGTAAAAATTCCCTGTCTCAGGTCAATTAGAATCAGCACTTTATTTTAATAATGTGAAATGTCAGTTTACATACATACAATTAGTATTTGTTAGCATTGAATTTAAATTGTTCAACTTGGGTCAAACGTTTCAGGTAGCCTTCCACAAGCTTCCCACAATTATTTGGGTGAATTTTGTCCCATTCCTCCTGGCAGAGCTGGTGTAACTGAGTCAGGTTTGTAGGCCTCCTTGATCGCACACACTTTTTAAGTTCTGCCCACACATGTTCTATAGGATTGAGGTCAGGGCTTTGTGATGGCCACTCCAACACCTTGACCTTGTTGTCCTGTAGCCATTTTGCTACAACTTTGGAAGTATGCTTGGGGTCATTGTCCATTTGGAAGACACATTTGCAACCAAGCTTTAACTTCTGACTGATGTCTTGAGATGCTGCTTCAATATATCCACATAATTTTCCTACCTCATTATGCCATCTATTTTGTGAAGTGCACCAGTCCCTCCTGCAGCAAAGCACCCCCTCAACATGATGCTGCCACCCCCGTGCTTCACGGTTGGGAAGGTGTTGTTCGGCTTGCAAGCCTCCCCCTTTTTCCTCCAAACATAACGATGGTCATTATGGCCAAACAGTTCTATTTTTGTTTCATCAGACCAGAGGACATTTCTCCAAAAAGTACGATCTTTGTCCCCATGTGCAGTTGCAAACCATAGTCTGGCTTTTTATGGCGGATTTGGAGCAGTGGCTTCTTCCTTGCTGAGCGGCCTTTCAGGTTATGTTGATATAGGACAAGTTTTACTGTGGATATAGATACCTTTGTACCTGTTCCCTCCAGCATCTTCACAAGGTCCTTTGCTGTTGTTCTGGGATTGATTTGCACTTTTAGCACCAACGTACATTCATCTCTAGGAGACAGAACGTGTCTCCTTCCTGAGTGGTATGACGGCTGCGTGGTCCCATACAGGCTTCCTTTTTACTCTGTCATTTAGGTTAGTATTGTGGAGTAACTACAATGTTGTTGATCCATCCTCAGTTTCCTCCTATCACAGCCATTAAACTCTGTAATTGTTTTAAAGTCACCATTGGCCTCATGGTGAAATCCCTGAGCACGTTCCTTCCTCGCCGGCAACTGAATTAGGAAGGACGCCTGTATCTTTGTAGTGACTGGGTGTATTAATACACCATCCAGAGTGTAATTAATAACCACCATGCTCAAAGGAATATTCAATGTCTGATTTTTATTTTCTTTGTGAGGAATTGGGAAACCTCCCTGGTGTTTCTGGTTGAATCTGCGTTTCAAATTCACTGCTCGACTGAGGGACCTTACAGATAATTGTACAGTGGTTGCTCCACCAAAAGTTTAGTGATTATGCTGCGGTACTTAGAGGTCATTTGTGGTTTAGTACGGTACCCTGCGTCACCACTTCATTGCTCCAGACCAGCGCAAGGGGAAGTTAGAGTCCTGATGATGCTTTTGGGTTCTACAATGTGTCTCTAATTGACAATGAATGGGCGACATAAACCTAAATAGAAACTGATAATTGTGCACAGCTTCAGTATTACTTACTAAAACTGTTGTTACACTAAGGTTTTTATTGTTTTATTTGGATGATTTTGCACTTACTGTAGTAGTGTAGCCCAGTCTTTAATAAAGACAAGTTTTGGTTATCCTGACCTGGACACCATGTACAGTATTATAATAGCCCATTATGGGCTGTTAGCAGGACAATATACCTTAACCAAAACCTCTCTGTATTTTGATACTTTGTGGATGGGGCCTCCCCATTGGCGTCGCTGTCTAGGTCACCGCATCGCAATGCAAAATGAGATGCTACAGATACATGGGTTGGGCGCCACCGGGAGACCCATGAGGCGGCTTTTGGTTTTAATTTAGAATCCTCCAATCCTCTATATCTAATTATTGGCGGAGAGTCACATCATATTTTTCTATATACTGCAGGCCTACCGTAGGCGACATGAGTCTCACTAGTGTTGAGTAATGTGCTGAGTAATGTGGTGTAGGTTTTATTTATTTAAAGGGCATATTGAAGTTAGAAGCAATAGGATTTGAAGCAATAGCCTACAACTATTTTAGCACCATTTTGCTCTGTTCTGAGAAAAGCATGGGGACTGGTCTTGATAAATCAATGATATATTTATTTTCACTGAATCTTCGTTTGGGTATTGGTTAGATGAAAATGACACAATTAGGGTGTAGAAATGTTGTGCTCTTAGTGTATCCTTTATTTAACTATTCAAGTCAGTCAAGAACAAATTTGTATTTACAAGGACAGCCTACTCCTTCCTCCCCATCTGGGAATTGAACCCTGGTCTCCCACGTGCCTGCACAACACGGGGATTCTTTAGCTAAATAGCCAAGCACTGTATCCTACTCCCGCCCATCACGTTGTACAGTGCCATATTTTCCGTTCCATTCCAACAGAAACACCATAATATTAATCAAATTAATTCAGCAACATTTCTTAAAATCAGTCCCATATATTATGTTCTTACAAAAAAGTTTTAAATTCTCTAGCACAGCCACTATTGAAGGCTATGAAACGCTTCTCAAAGATGCCCTCTGGTGGTCAAACTAGCACTAACTAGCATTAATGGTACCCGTGGTTGGCAATTAAATAACGTGCCATAGAATTCTGCGGCACCACGCAAGCTGTGTTGCAGTACGCTGCAACTTTTAAACGACGAACCACTCTATGTGTGGTGTACAGAGATGAGGTAGTCATTCAAAAATCATGTTAAACACTATTATTGCACACAGGGTGAGTCCACGCAATATATTATGTGACTTGTTAAGCACATTTTTACTCCTGAACTTATTTAGGCTTGCCATAACAAAGGGGTTGAAAACTTATTGACTCAAAACATTTCAGCTTTTCATTTTTCATTTGTAAACATTTCTAAAAACATAATTCCACTTTAACATTATGGGATATTGTGTGTAGATTCTGGCATTTTAAATGCAGTGG
The DNA here is from genome assembly GCF_018296145.1 of Oncorhynchus tshawytscha. Taxonomy (NCBI): domain Eukaryota; kingdom Metazoa; phylum Chordata; class Actinopteri; order Salmoniformes; family Salmonidae; genus Oncorhynchus; species Oncorhynchus tshawytscha. The sequence goes on along the minus strand of NC_056457.1, from coordinate 14,837,451 downwards.
CAGCCACGATTTAGCAGTATAGGGGAAACACTGACGTAACACCCTGTCTCTAAGCCAGTGTTGGGACATTAAGCAGCTGTTACCCCAGACTGAGAGTTGTCCCCTTTGCCCCAATTACCCAGCTGGGGGGTATGGGCAGACTGCCCTCTAGATCCTGCCCTTAAGAGTCCAACCCACCACTCTGTGTTTACATTATTTATCACATCATTAGTCTGCTCATAATTGACATAATTGTGTACAGACTGCTGACAGCCTGCCTTTGTTAGAGTTCCATGAAGATGTGAGGTGAACTACAGAGAAAAGGCTCTAGTTATAAGGAGACATTGTAGGAACCTGGGTTCTACAGGGGGCTAGACTAGTCGAGTAGAGATATGGTAGAGAGATATGGAAGACCATCCCTCACCATAACCTCCACATGTGCCGGTCTAGCCACATTTATAACGGAACCCAATCAGCAAAGCTAATTGAGACTAATTCTGTTAGCGACAGCTAATTGTGTGTCCCCAGAGCTCTGAGAGGAATGTCTGTTCCCGTCCCTGTTCATCACCCGACCTCTATGCTAAACAGAACGCATTGAAGAACGTACAATATGAGAACCAGGGTTGGGGTTAATTCCACTAATTCAATTCTAATTAAATTCCCATCCCTCTGACTGTAAATTCAATTCAATTTCAATTCCTCAGAATGATTATGTCACTATACTAGTTATACTTGAAATATAGAAATACAAGTTTAAATTATTATTTTTAAATCCTGCAGTCAATGTTTTATACTAAGTGCATTAACTCCATTACATAACTGTGAAATGTACATATATTGAATTCTAATTCAATTCAATTCCAAAGATGAAATGTTTTTACAATTCCAATATAAAAAGTTTAATTCCAATTCAATTCCAATCCCATAACCTGAAGATTGTTGAAATGTTTTTTAATTCGACCTTAAATAATTCCACTCCACAACCTCACCTCCACCCCCCAAAAAGTATTTTGTGAACTAACACTTGCACGTTACTTTTCTTCCCACCTTACTAGCTCTAACTTTGCTGATAGCTACTTTATTGTGGAAAAATGTACTTATTATGACTGTGATATGGTTCTCCCAACCTAGCATTCTTAAGATGAATGCACTAACTAAGTCACTCTGGATAAGAGTGTCTGCTAAATGACTCAAATGTCAATGTTAATGTAAACATAAATTCTCCACTTCATGAGTGAATTCAAGAATTTCTAATTAAATTGGAATTGACCCCAACTCTGATGAGAACATATGACAGCACTATGAGAACTTGATGTGAACCTCAAGATCCGCAAAATTCCACTTTCCAGGGATATATATATATACTGTATTGTATGCACAAGCTACATACATTTAATAACACCTGAAACAGTCAGTAGCCCAGTTTACTCAGCAAAGGGGGCCAGTAAAAACCTTTCTGACCTCAGCTTGGTAGAAATTAGATTGTTCTAACAGATATATAACGATTAATCAAAGGTGTCTTACCGAGGTAGAGGGAGGCATTCTCCTTCTTGACGTTGTCGTCCAGGTAGGTGGGTCCCAGGGTATAGATGGGCGTCGACCCCATACCCACCAGGATCTGTGCACAGATAAATAGCGCCACGTACAGGTTGTGTTCGTTACCCTCCTGGTCTCGGGGGCACGACGCCACGTCCAAGGCATCCCGCCCGCTGCCGTTCCCGCTCTGGCACAGACCCTCGTGGCCCGTGGACGAGTTGAGCTCCTGGATCTGGTAGGGTGGTGAGATGAAGTGTGGCAAGGAGAACAGAGCCGCTCCTACGGCTATGAACACCCCTCCTACCGCCAGCCAACGCGGCCTCTGACCCCTGCCTCCAAAGTAGGAGATGAAGACGACGACGAAGAGAGAGCCGATGTCAAAGCAGCTGACAAGAAGGCCGGACTCGGAGCTGCGGAGGCTGTAACGCTTCTCGATGGTGGTGATGACGCTACTCAGGTAGCCCGATACCATCAGCGACTGGATGAACGTCAGGTAGCACATGCAGAACAGGAAGCAGCGCGAGTCGGCCAGGATGGCTTGCACATACTTCCTGGCGGGGATACGGAGGAAGCGGGTTAAAGAGAAGCCTAGTTTCTTATCCCTGGCTCCAGTGGCCATGGAGCTTCTCAGCCCCATCAGGCTGGAGGCCGAGGGGGACTGGAGCTTGAAGTCTGTCAGAGAGGAGGGAGACTCTAGAGTCAGGCTAGAGTCAGGGTCAGTGGGGGTTTGGCGATGGAGCTGGCTGCTGTGGTGGTCGGTGGCTGCTGTGGCCATGGAGGTTTGGGTGGTATGGACCAGACGTGGTTCACCCAGCAGAGGCTCATCACAGCCTGACAGACAGGGCCCATTCAGGATGGGGAGACTCTTGGACTTGAAACAGCTCCCTGTGTCATGGGTCATGTACTGATACTGGTTCTGGAACTGTAGGACCTCACGGACCTCCAGGGAATCTGATAGGTCGGAGCCCGTCTCGTCGTTGTCTGATGACATTATTGTGTTTGTTGGGCTACTGAAGATAACTAAGGCTTGAGTATCACTGTATCTCAGTTTAGCTTATTTGGATCCCCATTAGCTGTTGCTCGGGCAGCAACTACTCTTTCTGGGGGCCAGTGTCTCAGAGTGGATAGCTAGAACCACATTAGCACACAGTACTAGTGTGACTACCACTACTTCTGGGCAGACAGCAATAGAAAGTACACTGCCCTGACAGTAGATATGGAGACCTGTGTTGGTGCTGGTGGGACTCTCTAGCAATGGACATGATTCAGCTGCATTGCTGTTTGCACTTAGCAGAGCAATGCTGCGTTGCTTATATCACAAACATACTATGTATGCTCCTCATTTGGGCTAAAATAAATAAATAAAAATATCTCACAAACAACTAAACAGCGCTATCTGGGTTGGATAGAAAAACATAACGTTTTTCAACTGTGTGATTCCAGCGAGCCAGCCCGACCGTTATTTCTATGAAGTAATTCTGTTGACAGGCAACACGCAAGCAAAACACTAAGGGAACTATGTGAGATGTTTGGATTTGGAGAAGATAATAGGTCCTTTGTATAGTTTTTTTTTTTCAGTCCTGTTTTTCGTTTTTCTGGTCAGTGGTGATTTGATAGCTCTTTGTTTAGTTGTCACTGCATTAAGTCCTCGTGGGGAAGATTTTTTCTCTCTCAAACAGCTGAGCAGAATCCTACAGAGAAATGACAGTGGAGACAATTTACCACAAAAGAATTCACCTGACAGCACTTTGTGACATAAACTGGTGTAAGAAGGGCTTTATAAATACATTTGATTGATTGACAAATAGGCTATTCTCCATGTGTACAAGGTTGTTACATGTGTTACATCTCCATCGTGGTTCGTCTTTCCTATATCCCACTGGCAACATTGTGTCATTTTAGAAACAAGTCATACGATATAGGTTACATATTCGATGAATAACGGTCAACAAGAAACAGTAATTTCCTACAAAACAAATCAACATAATTGAGCCGAAATTAAAACCTGCCATAGCAAATCTCCCGTTCTGTCAAGCGATGAATTCAGAGAACAATGAAAAACACCACTGGTTACCCTTTTAGAAAATAAAGGCTACATGATTCAAGTAACTATTCAGACATATAGCTGTAACCGTTCTTGAACCTAACTGTTATGTTGACACCAAACTTCCAGACAATGTAAAGAGAAAAGCGACTGTAAGATGCCATCGTTTACCGTATTGAGGCTCGAATCCTCGCGCAGGACCGAGAGACGGAAGTAGGCTGTTGTCTCCGACGCTGCCACTCAGTGAATGAGATTGCGGATGGTGTGGGGGAATAGGCTAATGTAAAGGGGCGAATTATTTTTCACGCAAGCGACCGGGATTTGTAGTCCTTCAATCGCCATGCTCTCCCTTAATTTCCCTTACGTTCTCTCCAAACATGAGAAACAAGTGGTGATTGTCTGCTCTAGCCTACTCTGATTGTCGTGAAAACGACACGCGGAGCGTCAGAAAAGATGATGTATGTTTCGCTATAAATGTAATCAATTATGTGGACAGTGAGACACAAAGTTCCGAAACGATTGGTCAGCCGCTCAGCTCATTCAGAACACAGCATTATAATCGACAGCTGGGACCCTCGTTGACCCCACCGGGGATTGACTGCGGGAATGAATTGGCTATTTGCACAATCGCCTCTATTCTTGGGGAAAAAAACCTTACTGCAGCCACTTATCCAGAAGTTGCATGGCATTTGAATTGAAAGTAAGGAATACTTTCAATTCAAATGCTATGCAGCTTGTAAACTCAATGTATGTGAATTAATTTTAAAGCATTGCGTTTGTTGTTTGCTGCTGTAGTTTTCTCCATATATATCAAGGATGTTTTCTAGCATAATGTTCTCCATAAGGTAAAACGTATTTAAGTAGCCTATGTTTTATTCAATACCTTATTAGCTTTGTTATTAATTAGCCTACATAGGTAAACACACTGGAGCTTTGTGAATAAACTGTAAATAAAGCATTAATATATAACTATTAGCCCCCACCTTCAAATAACCTAGAGCAGGGGTACTCTGTTAAAAACCCTGTAAAGCCCTGTAAAGTGGCCATGAATTTGACCATATCTTAAAGGCAGCTCTGTGGCAAGTACAATTCTGTATGTCTTATTACAGTACACCTACTATAATCAGGGGTGTCATGCACCCCAGACATCTGAGGGGGCACAAAGTACATGAGGATGGCTGGGGGGTGGTCCGGAGACGGGCTTGCATATCAAAGCATCTCCGTTATTATCTATGCATAGTCACTTTAATAACTCTACCTACAGTTGAAGTATTATTTAACAAACTATAGTTTTGGCAAAGCAGTTAGGACATTACTTTGTGCATGACACAAGTCATTTTTTCTACAATTGTTTACAGACAGATTATTTCACATAATTCACTGTATCACAATTCCAGTGGGTCAGAAGTTTAATACACTAAGTTGGCAAATTCCAGAAAATGATGTCATGCCTTTTAGAAGCTTCTGATAGGCTAATTGACATAATTGACATAATTTGAGTCAATTGGAGGTGTACCTGTGGATGTATTTCAAGACCTACCTTCAAACTCGGTGAATCTTTGCTTGACATCATGGGAAAATCAAAAGAAATCAGCCAAGACCTCCAATAAAAAAATGTATACCTCCACAAGTCTGGTTCATTCTTGGGAGCAATTTCCAAATGCCAATCTGTACAAACAATAGTATGCAAGTATAAACACCATGGGACCACGCAGCCGTCACACCGCTCAGGAAGGAGACGCGTTCTGTCTCCTAGAGATGAACGTGCTTTGGTGCGAAAAGTGCAAATCAATCCCAGAACAACAGCAAAGGAATTGTGAAGATGCTGGAAGAAACAGGCACAAAAGTATCTACAGTATGTCCACAGTAAACCGAGTCCTATATTGACATAACCTGAAAGGCCGCTCAGTAAGGAAGAAGCCACTGCTCCAAAACCGCCATAAAAAAGCCAAACTGGTCGCAAATGGGTCTTCCAAATGGACAATGACCCAAAGCATACTTCCTAAGTTGTGGCAAAATGGTTTATGGACAACAAAGTCATGGTATTGTAGTGGCCATCACAAAGCCCGGACCTCAAGCCTGAAATAGTGTGTGCGAGCAAGGAGGCCTACAAACCCACTCAGTTAAAACTGCTCTGTCAGGAGGAATGGGCCAAAATTCACCCAATTTACTGTAGGAAGCTTGTGGAAGACTACTCAGAACATTTGACCCAAGTTAAACAATTTAAAGGCAATGCTACCAAATACTAATTAAGTGTATGTAAACTTCTGACCTACTAGGAATGTGATGAAATAAATAAAAGCTGAAATGAATCATTCTCTCTACTATTATTCTGACATTTCACATTCTTAAAATTAAGTGGTGATCCTAACTGACTGGGATTTTACTAGGATTAAATGTCAGGAATTTTGAAAAACTGAGTTTAAATTAATTTGGTGTATAAGGTGTATGTAAACTTCCGACTTCAACTGTGCATGTACATATTACCTCAATTACCTCGACACTGGTGCCCCGGCACATTGACTCTGTACCGGTACCCCCTGTATATAGCCCCGCTGTTGTTATTTACTGCTGCTCTTTAATTATTTGTTATTCTTATCGCTTACTTTTTTTAAACATATTTTCTTACAACTCCATTGTTGGTTAAGGGCTTGTAAGTAAGCATTTCAATGTAAGGTCTACCTGTTGTATTTGGCACGAGTTATTTTGACCTGTTGAGTGGTCTTTATCCTCCTGACTGGTGGTTCTTTTTTTAAAGAAACTAAATATGCTTCTCTGCATCTCTGCTAAAATCTAGGTAAAAGATTTAAAGGAATGTGAGTCTTATTCAGTACACTCAGTTATTGCTTGCTTGCTTTGCTAAAGTCTACCAACCTTGCCAGCAGGAATGACAGCTAAGATAACCATTAGTCATGGTTGGCTAATAGCTAACCAGCATAGCTGTCTCCTCCTCCCTCCTCCCTCCTCTCCTCCTTCCTGTGGTCCCTCGCTCCCAGTCACGGTTGGCTAATGGTTAACCATCATAGCCGTCTCCTCGTCCTCTCTCATCTTCTGTATTCGGCGCATGTGACAAATAGAATTTGATTTGATTTTGACCTCTTGAGCTGTCTTTATCCTCCTGACTGGTGGTTCTTTTTTTAAAGAAACTAAATATGCTTTTCTGCATCTCTGCTAAAATCTAGGTAAAAGATTTAAAGAAATGTGAGTGTCACGCCCTGACCTTAGATATCTCTGTTTTCTATATATTTTGGTTAGGTCAGGGTGTGACTAGAGTGGGTACTCTAGGGATTTTTGTATGTCCAGGGTTTTTAGTATGTCTAGGGTTTTTGTATGTCATGGGGTTTTTGTATATCTATGTTGGCCTGATATGGTTCCTAATCAGAGACAGCTGTTTATCGTTGTCTCTGACTGGGGATCATAGTTAGGCAGGCCTTTTTTCACACTTTCTGGTTTGGGATCTTGACTATGTGTAGTTGCCTGTCAGCACTATATTGTATAGCTTCACGGTTCATTTGTTATTTTGTTAGTTTGTTCGGTGTTCATTCTTTTAATAAAGAGAATGTACGCATACCACGTGGCGCCTTGGTCCGATCCTTTCAACAAACGTGACAGAAGATCCCACCAAAAATGGACCAAGCAGCGTGTTCAGGAGGAATGGACCTGGGAGGAGATCCTGGATGGAGCAGGACCCTGGACACAGGCTGGGGAGTATCGCCGTCCGAGAGAGGAAATTGAGGCAGAGAAAGCGGAACGGTGACGTTACGAGGAGTATTACCAATGAGGCAAGAACGAGAGGCAGCCCCAAAATATTATATAATATCAGCCCGGCTCCACCTGTACCAGTCCAACGCATCAGACCTCCAGTGCGCATCCACAGTCCAAGACGTCCTGTGCCTCTTCCCAGCACTCGCCCTGAGGTGCGTGTCATCAGCCCGGTGCCACCTGTACTGGCCCCACGCATCTGACCTCCAGTGCGCCTCCACAGTCCATAGCTTCCGACGACAGTTCCCAGTCCGGAACCTCCAGCGACGGTCCCCAGTCCGGGGTCTCCGGCGACGGTCCCCAGTCCGGGGCCTCCGGCGATGATCCACGGTCCGGTTCGACAGAAGCGGAGGGATCAGCGTAAGGAGAGGGGCGGCATCCAGAACCGGAGCCGCCACAGAGGTAGATGCCCATCCGGACCCTCCCCTATAGGTTCAGGTTTGCGGCCGGGAGTCCGCACCTTTGGGGGGGGGGAGGGGGGGTACTGTCACTCCCTGACCTTAGATATCTCTGTTTTCTATATATTTTGGTTAGGTCAGGGTGTGACTAGGGTGGGTACTCTAGGGTTTTTGTATGTCTACTGTTTTTGTATGTCTAGGGTTTTTGTAGGTCTAGGGGTTTTTGTATATCTATGTTGGCCTGATCTGGTTCCCAATCAGAGACAGCTGTTTATTGTTGTCTCTGATTGGGGATCATATTTAGGCAGGCCTTTTTTCCCACTTTCTGGTGTGGGATCTTGACTATGTGTAGTTGCCTGTCAGCACTATATTGTATAATTCACAGTTTGTTTGTTATTTTGTTAGTTTATTCGGTGTTTATTCTTTTAATAAAGAGAATGTACGCATACCACGCGGCGCCTTGGTCCGATCCTTTCAACGAACGTGACAGTAAGTCTTATTCAGTACACTTAGATTTTGCTTGCTTTTCTAATGTCTACCAACCTCGCCAGCAGGATTGACAGCTAAGATACAGGTAACTGCCAAAATAATGGAAACACAAGTAAATGAGGGATACAAAGTATATTGAAAGCAAGTGCTTCCAAACATGGTTCCTGAGATAATTAAGCAATTAACATACAATCATGCTTAGGGTCATGTATAAAAATGCTGGGCAGGTCATTAATTTTGGCTACCATGGCTATGCCTGCATTTCTAAGGTCTTCGAAAGCCAAGTTAACAAACAGATCACCGACGAGTTCGAATCCCACCTTACCTTCTCCGCTATGCAATCTGGTTTCCGAGCTGGTCATGGGTGCACCTCAGCCACGCTCAAGGTCCTAAACGATATCATAACCGCCATGGACAAGAGACAATACTGTGCAGCTGTATTCATCGACCTGGCCAAGGCTTTCGACTCTGTCAATCACCACATTCTTATCCGGAGATGCAAAAGCCTTGGTTTCTCAAATGACTGCCTCGCCTGGTTCACCAACTACTTCTCAGACAGTTCAGTGTGTCAAATCTGAGGGCCTGTTGTCTAGACCTCTGGTAGTCTCTATGGGGGTGCTACAGGGTTCAAACCTCAGGCCGACTCTTTTCTCTGTATACATCAATGATGTAGCTCTTGCTGCTGGTGATTCTCTGATCCACCTCTACGCAGACGAAACCATTCCGTATACTTCTGGCTCTTCTTTGGACACCGTGTTAACTAACCTCCAGACGAGATTCAATGCCATACAACTCTCCTTATGTGGCCTCCAACTGCTCTGAAATGCAAGTAAAACTAAATACATGCCCTTCAACTGATCGCTGCCCACACCATATTCTGACCTAGAATATGTGGACAGTTACAAATACCTAGGCGCCTGGTTAGACTGTAAACTCTCCTTCCAGACTCACATTAAGCATCTCCAATCAAAAATGAAATGTAGAATTGGCTTCCTATTTCACAACAAAGCATCCTTCACTCATGCTGCCAAACATACCCTTGTAACACTGACTATCCTACCGATCCTTGACTTCGGCAATGCCACTTTCAAAATAGCCTCCAACACTTTACTCAGTAAATTGGATGCAGTCTATCACAATGCCATCCGTTTTGTCACCAAAGCCCCATATACTACCCACCACTGCAACCTGTATGCTCTAGTCAGCTGGCCCTCGCTTCATATTTGTCGCCAAACCCACTGGCTCCAGGTCATGTATAAGTCTTTGCTAGTTAAAGCCCCGCCTTATCTCAGCTTACTGGTCACCATAGCAGCACCCACCCATAGCACGTGCTCCAGCAGGTTATAGTTCACTGGTCACCCCCAAAGCCAATTCCTTCTTCGGCCTCCTTTCCTTCCAGTTCTCTGCTGCCAGTGACTGGAATGAACAGCAAAAATCACTGAAGTTGGAGACTCATATCTCCCTCACTAACTTTAAGCACCAGCTGTCAGAGCAGTTCACAGATCACTGCACCTGTGTATAGCCCATCTGTAAATAGCCCATCCAACTACCGCGTCCCCATACTGTTATTTATTTGATTTATTTTGCACCTTTGCACCCCAGTTGCTCACTTATCATCTGCACATCTATCACTCCAGTGTTTAATTGCTATATTGTAATTATTTCACCACTATGGCCTATTTATTGCCTTATACCTCCCTTATCCTACCTTATTTGCACACATGGTATATAGACTTTTTTTCTGTTGTGTTATTGACTGTATGTTTGTTTATTCCATGTGTAACTCTGTGTTGTTTGTGTCGCACTGCTTTGCTTTATCTTGGCCAGGTCGCAGTTGTAAATGAGAACTTGTTCTCAACTAGGCTACCTGGTAAAATAAAGGTGAAATAAAACAAATTTAAAAATGACAATGCCCTCGTCCACAGGGCACGAGAGGTCACTGAATGGTGAAAACAATGTAAGTCATATTCCATGGCTTCTTGGTAGTTAGATTCCCAATCGTCCAATCTCATAACTATCTGGGCTAGCTAAATGGGGGGAACAGAGGGTTAAATACACGACAAGTAATAAGGGAATGTAAACCAGGTGTGTGGGAAAACAAGACAAAACAAATAGAAAATGAAAGGTGGATCGGCGATGGCTAGAAGAGAGGTGATGTCGACCGCCGAAAGTCGCCCGAACAAGGAGAGGAACCGACTTCGGCAGAAGTCGTGACACCACCTAGCAATTTTATTAAGTATTGCCTCTCCTTGTTCGGGCAGCGTTCGGCGGTCGACGTCACCGGTCTTCTAGCCATCGCCGATCCGCCTTTCATTTTCTTGCTTTCCCTCACACCTGGTTTACATTCCCTCATTACATGTTGTGTATTTAACCCTCTGTCCCCCCCCATGTCTGTGTGTGAAATTGTTTGTTGTAAAGTGTTTGTGCACTCTGACTGGTTCGCGCCGGGTTATTTTATACCCATATTTTGTTGTTCTGGGTGCCGTTGGATTTGCATATTAAACTGCTCCGGTTATTACCCAGTTTCTGCTCTCCTGCGCCTGACTTCCCTGCAGCCAGTCACGCACCTCTTACAGGTGGCTAGTAGTATTACAGAGAAACAACAACAACAACAATTGTTATAATTTTTTAAACAGGAGAAATCTGAAGGGGCACGTGCCCCTGTGGCATGAACATCTATTAACCTGAAGGTTGCGTGTTCGAATCACATCACTGACATCTTTAGCATTTTAGCTAATTAGGAAGTTTGCATCTACTTACTACTACTTTTTTAGCTACTTTGCAACTACTTAACATGTTAGCTTACCTTTCCCCTAACTTAAACCCTAACTCCTAACACCTAACCCTAATCCCTAGGGTAGCTAACGTTAGCCGCCTAGCCATCTTAATGTTAGCCACAACAAATTGGAATTTGTAACATATCGTAAATATTGCAAATTCGTAACATATGTGTACGAATTGCATTTCTTAACATATCATACTAAATGAATGATGGACTTCCACAGGAGAGGAAGATTTACATTTGCTATGTTACTTCTACCCCTGAGTCCAGGTTGCAGAGCAAGGTAGCTTACCTCTCTCCTCAAACAGGCTTATATTAGATTTAAAAAGTTGCTGAACATTAGTGACCTAGACTACTCAATCAAGAGCTGTAAGAGGAATAGAGAGAGAGGAAAGAGAGACAGGAGGAAAGAGAGTGAGGAGGGAATAGAGAGTAGGGAAGGGAGAGATGCCAGTGGAGTTTAGTGAATTGTGCAATAAGGAAACCGTGAAGAAAGAGATATGTTTAAATTAGAAACTAATACATAGGTCTATATTAATACAGTTGTATGCTAGCCTGTATATAAGGCTATATATTATGCTCCTACAGTGCTCCTCTCCTCCTTTCTTCTCGCTCCTCCTCCTCTCCTCCATCCTCCTCCCTCCCTCCCAGTTGGCTAATGATTAACCAGTCCAGCCGGTTGGGGGATGGATGGATGATATCTGAAATTAGACACTTCAAATTGTTACACACAATGCAAAGCAATTAATGACAACATTGCAGAAAGAGATCCTTTTTGTATCTATGCATTAGACAGTAGGCAAGCCCACATTATTGTAGCCATGCAGGTCCCGTTTTGGACGTGCGGAAAACCCCCTCCATAATTTAGGCTAAGTGTCCATGCCCATCATGAAACGAGAGATAAGTACCTTGAATACCGGTACCGGTGAATACCAGAGAACCTCGTATTTAGAAGTTCTGTAACCTGTAGAAATGACTTGTTTTTCGTTCAATGTTATTGCAACCAAACTGAGGTTTTATGGCTCGCTTGCAATGGAACTTCTGGAGATGTGTGAATGTGATCTGAAAAATGGTTCCGATTATGTTCATAAAACATAGGCCTGTTTGGCGGCCGTATATCGGTGAGTGGACATTCTCCCCTTCTATTTATATTGGGTATTTGTCCAGCTACTGTGAAAAGTTTGGATGTGCGTAAAACCCTCCATGGTATGCGTTGTTTTAATATGATATGCCCCACTGTGAGAAATTACGGCGAATGTAAATTTGACAAATCCAAATAAAACAAATTGTTTTGTTTAGAATTTGATTCAAATTATTCGTTCAATTTTCAGGCCTTGTCAATCCTTAATTTAATCTTGTTTATTGACTATGTTTGTGGCATGTCCATGCTCAGCCATAATGCAATTTACAGTAGGCCTAACCCCTATATCAGTGTGAATGCCATTGAAGTCATGCAATTACTTAGAACAATGTAGACTGCAAATGGGTTCAAGCTAACGTATTTAGCAAAGTTAAGTCTAGATTTTGTTATTTCGTTTCTGTAAACCATTTAACTAACTATAACGGACTAACATTGGAATTGGAGTTGATTCCAAAGCAATATATAAAAGACCATACATACACAACTTGAAGCAACCACATTTTCCGCAATGTAGCATGTTCTGATTGGCCAGTGACGTGTTTATTCATCAAAACCCCGCCCTTTCGCGCCAACGCCCGCGGAGAAAAAAGTGTGATAGACCCTGTACCTATAGCGCTACCGCCTGCGCTTGGATTTACCATTGCGTTAGGTTTGTTAAAATAGAGCCCCAGGTCGGTCTGTTAAGAACAGAATGATACCATAATAAACCTACAGTACAACAAAGGACTGAACAGAGCTCAAGAGACAGCCATTAGCTGATTAGCTAATGAATTCAAACCAGACATGCTTGTTTTGCCTCTGTCACATATTTTTTTACCCAAGGACATGGAACATTCTCTGCTTGTTTTTGCTGCTCTGTTTCAATAACAGGCTTGTTGCTCTCTCTATCATTGCATGACGTTTAGACTCAGTCAATTCCACAGAAACACATACAAGCTGCTCTGTCGCTTCAGGAGTATATTAACCTTTAGAGAATATAACTCATGCTTTCCTCTAAGGAGGTCTTTAAGGGTTGTATGTGTATCTAGGTCTACATCCCAAATTGCACCCTATCCGCTATAGGGTGCAATCCGCACCCTATCCCCTATATAGTGCATCCTATGTGCCCTGGTCATAAGTAGTGCACTATATAGGGAATAGGGTGCCATTTGGGATGGAACCACCGGATTGGTATGGTATTGGTTTCGGTAGAAGATAAAAAGGCTACTCTGCGCAAGCGCTAAAGTGTGTGGGGCAGTCATCTATATTAATTAGTCTGCTCTAAATTTATTTAAACAGCAGGTGCCACTAGTATACATTGTGTTGATCAAAGCCTTGAGTAATGAACCTATTTTCTACACAACTGGCTGGAAAGCATCAATGCTTAATAAGGAGCTTAGTTTCCCCATCACTACATTTTACAGTAACTTAAAGGAAGCCGGGATACCAGGAATAGAAGCTTTCTGATGATAATTAAACATGTAAAAATACTTCACAATTAAAAGCCATTCTCTGCTGTGAGCACATTTGGGACTCAGACCTTCCTGGGATTTGAACTCCCAACCTCTTGTTTGGCAGCAAAATGTCCTTCCTGCCACACCATCAGGTAAATGGATTAACTCACATTAAGTTGACAGTGTATTTAAAGCACACACTTCTCTCTCTCTCTCTCTCTCTCTCTCGCTACGTCTTCCTTTGCCCTGTCAGACCACCTTCTGCCCCTCTGTACTGAGCTCTATACTGACCCTGTGTCTCTCAGCCGCCAGCACATCTTCTGCAAGAGATGCCTTCAAGAGAACCACGGACACTGGACTCCTCTAATACTCTCCTGAGTGTAGAGCTCCGGTCACAGACAGAAGCTTCCGGATCAACAGACTGGCTACTGTGCCTGACTAGGAACATGGCGGACCAGTTGAAACTGGAGAAGAGCAGAAAGGAGAATACCAAAGCACAAAAGACTGCAGACGAGAGAAACGCATTCAAACCTGTGAGAGGCACAGGACGACCCGAAGACAGAAGTGAGTAAGATGAGAAGTGTCTAGATATCTTATATGCACCCAGGGTCAGAATACCAATACAATGACTATAAAGAGCCCAACAGCATGTTAGGTTGTATTAACTGGAAAGGCATCGAGAAAAGCATTGCATATAAACTCTATGAATTACAAACGTCTACGGAAACATTTGAGGAAGAATTTATGGAAGAACTTGTACTCCCTCATTGTGAAATTTCACTGTGGTCGTGGGTCGCACTGGGGCACGGATGTAAAAAAATATCCTAATCTGCTGTTGGTGCCCATTCAAATTAGCCCATGGTCGCCTTGTTAAATCCCTTTCATTCTCTTAAAGGTCATTCTTAACAGTCATTCTGATTCCCATGCAAAATATCCCTTTGAGTGACTAATATTTGTTTTAGAAAGAAATGCTCAACATTTTAGGAAAAGTACATTTTCTCTCATGGCTAACTACCAGGAAGTTTGAAAAGACAGGCTGAGTGGGTGGGGAGCTTATATTCATAATCTTGCCTTGACTGACAGCTCTTTGAAATGCCTGTCAGGAAACCTAGATGCATTAAGCCGTGTTGCAGTAAAATCATCTCAAGTGAATTTGGTCATACCCAAAGCAACTTAAAAATTGACATTGCATCAATGATGTCAATTTCTTTTGAAATATATGTACATCTCCCGTTTGGCACATCTGTTGTGATGTGGGTCACCGCCGCACTGACGGATTTGTTGACTTGACAACTGCTTCAGAGTTTTGAATGACCCTTCCCCTCTTTTGTTCCATGCTGGCTGAAGACCTAGCTTGGCAGTAACTAGCTAACACCAGACACAGATGTAAGGGGAAATATATAAGTAAACTTTTAATTATATTTGCTGACACCCTACAGTCAAATTTTGCCACCAGTAGAGTAGCTATAGAAATCACACCTCTCTGTAAACACGCCTTCTGGTTACAAGGCGGTACTTATTTAAATGAGTTAAGAGAATATCATGTTACCATTGTTGTATTAAAATGAGAGGTAGGGTGATGACACCCTGTCCACTTAATAAGGAATCCAAGTGTTTGATATTTTTATAAAAATATATATTTTACCTTTATTTAACTAGGCATGTCAATTAGGAACACATTTTTATTTACCATGACGACCTACCAAAAGGTAAAAAGGCCTCCTTTAAAATAATAAAATAAAAATATAGGACAAAACACACATCATCACAAGAGAGACACCACAACACTATATAAAAAGAGACCTAAGACAACATAATATGGCAGCAACACATGAATACACAGCATGGTAGCAACACAACATGACAACAACATGGTAGCAACACAACATGACAACAACATGGTAGCAACACAACATGGCAGCAGCACGACATGGTAGCAGCACAAAACACAAACATTATTGGGCACAGACAACAGCACAAAGGCCAAGAAGATAGACACAACAATGCATCACATGAAGCAGCCACAACTGTCAGTAAGCGTGTCCGTGATTGAGTCTTTGAAAGAAGAGATGGAGATAAAACGGTCCAGTTTGATTGTTTTTTGCAGCTCGTTCCAGTCGCTGAAAAAAGAGGAGTGACCCAGGGATGTGGGGGAGAGGACCAGTAACTTTATGATCAAACTTTATCACTGTAGAAGCAAAAGTCATTTTTCATACTTTAGTCATCATACTTTGATCTGGTTTCATCTAAATATCATCCAATTTCATAAAAAACATGATTTTGACTGTTCATGATCCTTTAAGAGGGGACAACAGGGGACAATTTTGACCCCAAGCGGTAAAAAATGTCATCTTTTTTTGTATCCTTCTGAAATTTTAGGACTTTGTCAAGCAACTAGCTACACACAAAATATAAAACAATCTATTATGATTTCTGTGTTAATAAAGAGGAATTAAAAATAATCTATCTTGTAAATACTAGTGGTGTTCCTAGCTCCAGCAGTGCAGTAATATCTAACAATTCACAACAATAAACACAGATCTAAGGAGCTGACTAGTGACTGTGACCTTAATATATATAATTTAAGACATTTTGACGGGAGCTATAATCTGGTTATAATGCAAACAAAATGTTTTAATTTGTGTGTCTTTAATGCTTGAATTCATGCTTCTTTGAACTGCTTTCAATGGGGAAAGATTGGTGCGTTCCTGTGATTTTCGTCAAACTCTGCTTCCGGTATGGACCTATGTAGCATGAGCCATCTTCAATTGACCCTTCGCTAAACCACAGCCCAGAATTTAGGGCAATTTATCGCAGCGCCACGTTGGATAGCAACTGTCATCGCTATTTGCTAAAGTTACTTTTACAGACGTTTTGAATGGTCTTCAATAGTCAAAAATGTAGTGCAATGGTCTTCAATAGTCAAAAATGTAGTGCAATGGTCTTCAATAGTCAGAAATGTAGTGCAATGGTCTTCAATAGTCAAAAATGTAGTGCTATATGGTCTTCAATAGTCAGAAATGTAGTGCAATGGTCTTCAATAGTCAAAAATGTAGTGCAATATGGTCTTCAATAGTCAGAAATGTAGTGCAATGGTCTTCAATAGTCAAAAATGTAGTGCAATGGTCTTCAATAGTCAAAAATGTAGTGCAATGGTCTTCAATAGTCAGAAATGTAGTGCTATATGGTCTTCAATAGTCAGAAATGTAGTGCAATGGTCTTCAATAGTCAAAAATGTAGTGCTATATGGTCTTCAATAGTCAAAAATGTAGTGCTATATGGTCTTCAATAGTCAGAAATGTAGTGGTCTTCAATAGTCAGAAATGTAGTGCTATATGGTCTTCAATAGTCAGAAATGTAGTGCTATATGGTCTCAATAGTCAGAAATGTAGTGCTTCAATATGGTCTTCAATAGTCAGAAATGTAGTGCTGGTCTTCAATAGTCAGAAATGTAGTGCTAATGGTCTTCAATAGTCAAAAATGTAGTGCTATATGGTCTTCAATAGTCAGAAATGTAGTGCTGGTCTTCATATGGTCTTCAATATGTCAGAAATGTAGTGCTATATGGTCTTCAATAGTCAGAAATGTAGTGCTATATGGTCTTCAATAGTCAAAATGTAGTGTCTTCAGTCAGCAATGGTCTTCAATAGTCAGAAATGTAGTGCAATGGTCTTCAATAGTCAGAAATGTAGTGCAATGGTCTTCAATAGTCAGAAATGTAGTGCAAATAGTCAAAAATGTAGTGCAATGGTCTTCAATAGTCAGAAATGTAGTGCAATGGTCTTCAATAGTCAGAAATGTAGTGCATGGTCTTCAATAGTCAAAATGTAGTGCAGGTCTTCAATAGTCTGTAGTGCAATGGTCTTCAATAGTCAAAAATGTAGTGCAATGTCTTCAATAGTCAAAATGTAGTCTGGTCTTCAATAGTCAGAAATGTAGTGCAATGGTCTTCAATAGTCAAAAATGTAGTGCAATGGTCTTCAATAGTCAAAAATGTAGTGCAATGGTCTTCAATAGTCAGAAATGTAGTGCAATGGTCTTCAATAGTCAGAAATGTAGTGCAATGGTCTTCAATAGTCAAAAATGTAGTGCTATATGGTCTTCAATAGTCAAAAATGTAGTGCTATATGTTCTTCGGCGCAGAAAAAACAAGATCAAAATAATCTGGCAGAAGTAAATTCATCCACAAGCACGAATATACGTAACTGTATATATATCTTGAATTACTGCGTTTTAAGAGATTTGATTATATTCTCGTCAAGCCAATTCAAAAGATTAGGAGACAGTATCCGGAAATATGATGTAAGACAACGTCAATTGCATAGCATATAGCAATCGGATAAGCCCTAGTTCGAAACGCATGTAAGCCAATGAGGGTATTGTCAAAAAAAATGTTTTCATCCAAAAATGAATTGTTTAAATGACTTGAGAAGACATTATTCCCCTTTTCAACTCTACTATAATTGTCTATATGTTTGTCTTGATTGTTATTATTTGCTTTGTAGAGTTTTTTGTATCCAATAAAACAGCATCACTTAAAATCTATTGACAGTATATAAAACTACTAATGAGAAATTGTTGTCCTGCTAGATGGGTTTTAAGTCTCTATTCTGTTCCCCGTTGGATATCTCTGATTAAACAGATTAATCCAACCTCTCTGTATTACTGAAACAAGTGGTTTTATATTCTACATTCCACACATATTTATCACATAATGACAATAATAATTATAGCTTAGGTACAGTACCAGTCAAAAGATTGGACACAACTACTCATTCAAGGGTTTTTCCTATTTGTATTATTTTTTACTATTTTCTACATTGTAGAATAATGGTGAAGACATCACAACTGTGAAATAATACATATAGAATCATGTAGTAACCAAAAAAGTGTTAAACAAATCAAAATATATTTTATATTTGAGAGTCTTCAAAGTAGCCACCCTTTGCTTTGATGACAGCTTTGCACTCTCTTGGCATCCTCTTAACCAGCTTCATGAGGTAGTCACCTGGAATGCATTTCAATTAACAAGTGTGCCTTGTTAAAAATTTATTTGTGGAATTTCTTTCCTTCTTAATGCATTTGAGCCAATCAGTTGTGTTGTGACAAGGTAGGGGTGGTATACAGGCGATAGACCTATTTGGTAAAAGACAAGTCCATATTACGGCAAGAACAGCTCAAATAAGCACAGAGAAACGACAATCCATCATTACTTTAAGACATGAAGGTCAGTCAATGCGGAACATTTCATGAACTTTGAAAGGTTCTTCAAGTGCAGTCAAAAAACCATCCAGCGCTATGATGAAACGGAAGAGCCAGATTTACCTCTGCTGCAAAGGATAAGTTCATTAGAGTTAACTGCACCTCAGATTTCAGCCCAAATAAATGCTTCACAGAGTCCAAGTAACAGACACATCTCAACATCAATTCTCCTGTTCAGAGGAGAATCAGGCCTTCATTGTCTAATTGCTGCAAAGAAACCACTACTAAAGGACACCAATAAGAAGAAGAGACTTGCCTGGGCCAAGAAACACGAGCAATGGACATTAGACTGGTGGAAATCTGTCCTTTGGTCTGATGAGTCCAAATTTGAGATTTTCCGTTTTTGAGACGCGGTGTGGGTGAACGGATGATCTCCGCATGTGTATTTCCAACTGTAAAGCATGGAGGACTATAATTTTTTAGTGGGACTTAAAAAAAAATTCAGCAGGACAATGACCCAAAACACACCGCCAGGCTGTGTAAGGGCTATTTGACCAATGAGAATGATGGAGTGCTGCGTCAGATGACCTGGCGTCCACAATCACCCGACCTCAATCCAATTGAGATGGTTTGGGATGAGTTGGACCGCAGAGTGAAGCAAAAGCAGCCAACAAGTGCTCCGCATATGTGGGAAGTCCTTCAAGACTGTTGGGAAAGCATTCCAGGTGAAGCTGGTTGAGAGAATGCCAAGAACGTGCAAAGCTGTCATCAAGACAAAGGGTGGCTACTTTGAAAAATCTCTCAAATATAAATTATATTTTGATTTGTTTAAATAAGCATCAGTTTGGGGTCTCGGCCTGGCTCCTCTACTGTTAGTGTTAACAGGGCTCTGCTGGCCCCTAAAGATGGCCACCAGGGGCTTTGGTTATAATCACTAGACATTGCCAATCACAGCCCAGGAATTTGGCATCTTTGTGATCTCTGGCGTTGCCATTGGTTAAGCACTCTGTATAGCAGCTGTCCCACGCCAGCAGAGACTAAAGTTGTGGCTGACCTACACAAACACATGCACGCACACACACAGGCATGCACGCACACACACACGCAAACAAACAGACACACATGCAAACACACACACAAACACACGTATACCGACATGTCATATATGTACACACGCAGGGTTTACAACACAAATATGGTCAGAAATCAAACCAAACACTGATATAAAACATGAACAGTTGCAGTTTTATTACTTATTGATTAGATATGCAGACAGACTGTGGCGTTATTGATTTAACAACATTCCCCACAGATTCTGTCTAGTCCAGTGGAAGCTGCCGTTGGGAGAATTGCTCACAATAATCGCTGGAACGGCGCAAATGGAATGGCATCAAATCATGTGTTTGATGAATTTGATACCATTCCACAGATTCCGCTCCAGCCATTACCACGAGCCCGTCCTCCCCAATTAAGGTGCGACCAACCTCCTGTGGTCTAGTCCTGCTGATTCACCAAAAATGTATATCATCTACATAATCTATAATGTGTCCCAAATGGCACCTTATGGGCCCTGGTCAAAGTACTGAATTCATAGAGATTAGGGTGCTATTTGGAATGCACACTATATTATGATGTGCTAATGAGAGAACAGGAAGGTGTCTCTGCTACCCACAGGCACTGATCTAGGATCAGTTTAGCCTCCCCAAATCTTTACCTAAACAATGAGGGGAGAAAATACCAAACTGACCTAGGGGCATGTTCACCCTACTCCTTGGCTCTCTCAATTCATCCTTCCTCAATGTCTTTCATCCTCTCTCCTCGCCTTCTTCTCAAAACGTATTGGAAGGTCAGAGGGTAGGGACTTTGGACCTTCTCCTCCAATATGGTTGAGAAGGAGGGGAGGAGCTAGGACATGAGGAATCAAAGAAATACAATTGAGATTCACTCTAGGGGTAAATTCACCCTCCTCCTTATGGGTTGCTTAATTGATGAATGTGGTGGTTTTCAGTATAAAGGAGGATACCACCCCCTAGTGGTATGAACTAAAAGGCACATCTAATACTTTTAAATTGCACTTCTCTTGAATACCAGTCAGTACATGGCACTGTAACCTTTTGATTAGTACAGGCCAGGTAGGCAAAAAGTAGTCTACCTGAGGATGAGGCTTGTATTTGTGTGCAGTTCTTTTATCTTACCCAGAGGATGGACCCAAGCCAAGACCCCACACTGTCGCTTATTTAAGAGAGGTTGTGTTTTCAGTTGCAGTTCTAGTAGGCTATTAGGACATGCCTAAGGTATTATCGTTATGTCATGTGGTTTACATGTGTGGAATGTAGATGATAAAACTTCTGTAATTGCAGACTGCTTTGAGTGGCCTGTTTGAGTAGGAGTGTAACCCACTGAGACTTTAGGAGACTGTGTTTGAGTGTCAACCGAAGACGGTAAGGTAAGATACAGGAAAGGGATGAGAGATGCCGTACAACACAGTTTCATAAGTCAAATCCGTTTTCATTGGATACAATGAAAACCTCTGCCAAGCACATACTGACAGTAAAATATAGACTTTGCTTCAGTATATATGAGACTTTGTTTTAGTGTATTGGTTGAGTAGACTGTGTTTGAGTGTGTCAGAAGCAGATGGCAAGATAAGATTAAGGAAAGAGTTTTTGTATGTGTGTATGTTGCAGAATCTCCCTGTTTTTCCCTCACTCCTCCTGGGCAATACAGCAGCTAAATGTGTCCTACATTTCTCCTACTTCTGTGACCAACACCTTCAAAAGGCAAATAAACGTGGCAATAAACGCGGCAAGGGGATAAGCGTGTCCACTTAGAGGAGAAGAGAGAGAAAGAGAGAGGGGGAGAAAGTAGAGTAAGAGATGGGGATTGTGCTGGAGGATCTGGAGGATCTGGAGGATCTCTTTCTGTTACCTTCACCCCAACGCTCACTCAGTTACTGTACGGAAAGTTGCACTGCATGGGCACATGCTGACACGCCGCCATACAAACATGTTTTCCCATGCTCTTCTGGGGAGCAACAGGAGAATATGATAAAAGAATCCAATACACCGTAGAGACGATCGTTCAGACAGGAAACGCCACACATTCGTTTAACAATGTATTATAAAAAGATGACAATAAAGCAATACATTAGTCCTGACATCGAGCTCTGCTCCTTCGGGGTAGCTCACTGCCAGAGATGCATCATGTTAAGATAATAATATTAATAATAATTACAGGCAGTGAGAAAGGTACGCTGTACAAATCCCTCTGTCTGAAACAAAAGCAGAGGCATAACAGGTGGAGGCTGGGGCGGGGTGGGTCGTGGGAAAGCAGAAAACAGACATGCATGACGAGTAACACGTTACAGCAATATCAGTCCAGTGTTTAATTGCTCAATTGCATTTACTTCACCACTACAGCCTATTTATTGCCTTACCTCCCTAATCTTACCTCATTTGTACACACTGTATATAGACTTTTATATTGTGTTATTGACTGTACGTTTGTTTATTCCATGTGTAACTCTGTGTGTTGTTGTTTGTGTAACACTGCTTTGCTTTATCTTGGCCAGGTTGCAGTTGTAAATGAGAACTTGTTCCCAACTGGCCTACCTGGTTAAATAAAGGTGAAATAAAATGTAAAAGAATTGCAGTTTGTTTTGTTTGGGTTTCGGATTATAGTTAGTCAATGCTGTATTTTGGTGGGCAACTGTATCCCATTTTCATGCACAGGTTATCTAGTTAACATTAAAGTAATGTTACATTAGTGAAATGCTTACTTCCAAGCCCCCAATCAACAATGCAGTTTTAAGATAAATAAGTGTTCAGTAAAAAATAGATAAGTCCATTTTTTTATATAATAATAATTAAAGAGCAGCAGTAAAATAACAGTAACGAGGCTATATGCAGGGGGGTACTGGTACAATGAGTCAATGTGTGGGGTGCAAAGGTTAGTCGAGGTAATTGAGGTAATATGTAATGTAGGTAGAGCTAAAGTGACTACGCATAGATAATAAACAGAGTAGCAGCAGCGTAAAAGAGGTGGGGGGGGGCAATGCAAATAATCTAGGTAGCCATTTGATTAGCTATTCAGGAGTATTATGGCTTGGGGGTAGAAGATATTTAGAAGCCTTTTGGACCTAGACTTGGCGCTCCGGTACCGCTTGCCATGCGGTAGCAGAGAGAACATTCTATGACTAGGGTGACTGGAGTCTTTGACAATTCTTAGGGCTTTCATCTGACACCGCCTGGTATAGAGGTCCTGGATGGCAGAAAGCTTGGCCCCAGTGATGTACTGGGCTGTACGCACTACCCTCTGTAGTGCCTTGCAGTCGGAGGCCGAGCAGTTGCCATGCCAGGCAGTGATGCAACCAGTCAGGATGCTCTTGTTGGTGTAGATGTAGAACTTTTTGAGGATCTGAGGACCCATCCAAATCTTTTCAGTCTCCTGAGGGGGAATAGGCTTTGTCGTGCCCTCTTCACGACTGTCTTGGTGTGTTTGGGCCATGATAGTTTGATGTTGATGTGGACACCAAGGAACTTGAAGCTCTCAACCTGCTCCATTACAGCCTCATCGATGAGAATGGGGGAGTGCTCGGTCCTCCTTTTCCTATTGTCCATTCTCCCGAGGCGGGGTATGCAGCACAACCCCAATGGTGGGCCCAGGGGTTAAAGGTCAGCTGTTCCTCCTGAGTGACGCCTCTGCCTCAATATGACGGGACTCATCATAACATAATATTTTAGGTGTGTTCAGGATCACAAAATTCTTCAACACCAGTTTCAACATTGTTCAGCATATTTTGACTGCAGTTCACATCTACATAGCCATCACGGTGGAATGAATCTGCAATTATACAGTTAGTTCAGTACTTGCACGTATACATGTTCAAGCAACTGTTGGATGACCATGAACGTAACCCTGTTTGCTGACCTCATGTAATTCAAGATGAGAAAGAAAAGGGAACAATCAGATGCTGTTTTTGAAACACTGTGACGTCGTAATAAATGTGTGACGTCGTAATAAATGTGTGACGTCGTAATAAATGTGTGGTGTCGTAATAAATGTGTGGTGTCATAATAAATGTGTGACGTCGTAATAAATGTGTGACGTCGTAATAAATGTGTGGTGTCGTAATAAATGTGTGGTGTCGTAATAAATGTGTGACGTCGTAATAAATGTGTGGTGTCGTAATAAATGTGTGGTGTCGTAATAAATGTGTGACGTCGTAATAAATGTGTGACGTCGTAATAAATGTGTGGTGTCGTAATAAATGTGTGGTGTCGTAATAAATGTGTGGCGTCGTAATAAATGTGTGGTGTCGTAATAAATGTGTGACGTCGTAATAAATGTGTGACGTCGTAATAAATGTGTGACGTCGTAATAAATGTGTGGTGTCGTAATAAATGTGTGGTGTCGTAATAAATGTGTGACGTCGTAATAAATGTGTGGTGTCGTAATAAATGTGTAATGAATGAAATGAAATGTCCTTTTGAATACAGAAACGTGCAATGAGCTAATTTATCCTTTCATGCTTTAGAAAACAAACAGACATCTCCAACAGACATTGAAACACAAGAACAGTAATACTCTCTAGCCTAGAGAACATTATCTCCCTTAAATGTTGCCCGGAATCTCAACTATACAGTGTGGAGTATTGGTTGGGGATTATGCATAAGGGGATCTAACACTGGTTCATTATGAAAGATGAATTGCAACTGAGAGGTTGAGGCTGCATGTTACATATGTCACATACAGCCAGCTAATGGCAGCAGGTGCACTCTCCTTTTTAAAGGAGACAAAGTTTATCATTCCCTCCAATCGTTCAAAGAAAGTCTCTTAGAGTAGGTTTTGTTACCCACACAATCTGTACGGATGTTAGGTTTCAAGAAATGAGGACAGAATATTAATTTGCAGTTCTGTATAATATATTTATTCAGACAAGAGAAGATTGGAAACACGTCTGTTCTCGGAGTAAAATGATCTTATTGAGAAATGTGTATTTATACATGCAGAACTAGTTACAGTATGTACAATGCATAAAGTCATTGGATCAACTGCAACAAACTTTGTCAAGATCAACTCCAACTGGTTGCCGACTCCTGCCAGATTTCCCTTGTCGGCCAACGGATTCGAACCGGCAAAACACTTACTGGCCGGCTTCTCTAACCTTGAGCCTCCTTCTGCCCCTCAGTTGGTGATTAACATGAATATTTTTCAATCTTGCAAGTGACCCCACTTTACACAGTAGTCTAATAAATCTCTTTGATGTAAAAGCCTCTCCGATTCACAAACAAATAACTTCCCAACTAATTTATCACTCACAGTTCAGTAAACATAAAGTAGTTGCTGTTCTTAAATCAGATCTGTAATACTCTTTGCTTTAAAAGTCTGTATCAACTACTATCACCGGTGGTTGATTTTCCTGAATGTAAGGGATGAGTGTGTGCCCCAATCCCCTGTTTACTGATTGCCACGTTTCTTAGCCATAGCCTTGGCTAGTTCTGACATGAAGTCCCCACCCCCGGGCGCTGCTAGCGGTGGTGTAGTCCTCTTGGGTGGAGGGGGGCCTGTTCTCCTCACCGACGGGGTTGATTGTAACCCTGCCGAGGCAGATGGTGGCGGAGGTGGAGGCGGGGGTGCTCCAGCCCCTATATTGGACTGGCGAGGCGGAGGTGCTGGTAAGGAATCCCTGTTGGTCACAGGGCAGAAGGCAGGATCAGGTGGTGGAGGTGGTAGGGGAAAACCTGGGTCCGGTGGTGGTGGTGGTAGGAAGCTGACTGGAGGTGGAGGGGGTAACGAGCCGGCACCTGGACCGAATCCAAGAGTTGGAGGTGGGGGAGGGAGGAAGTCTGGCGGTGACTCAGAGCTGTCGTCCTGGGAGAGAGATGGAGGTGGTGGAGGGAGGTTGGCCATGGATGTCGGTGATGGAGGGAAGCTGGTGGGCAGGCTGGGCAGTTGTCGTGGGACAGAGGTTGCTGGTGGGCTTTTCTTGTTAGCCAGGGGCGGTGGTGGTGGAGGCAGCACTGGGTCAGGAGGTGGCGGGGGTAGGATCTGTGTAGGTAACATGGGTGGTGGTGGAGGCGGTGCATTGCCAACCTTGGCCACAGGTTCTGCAGGGGGCTGGGGAGCATGTCCATTGGCCTGACCAGAAGCTTTGGCTGGAAGAAGAGCAGAGAGAAACAGACAAGCAATAAATAACATCTTTCATCTTATCAATACAGTCATTAATTCAAGTTTGATTTGAAGGGTTCTTGACTTTGTACACCCAGTATAGTAAAACAATGATGATCTATCCATTGATAACCTTTTTGCTCACAGCTAATCTCTACCAGCAGAAAGGGGGTTTACTAACCTTTCGTGGTGGGGGAAGGTGTTGACGGAATGGACGTTGTACCGGCAGTGCGGTTGGTCCATGCAGTGGTGATTGCAGCCTTCTTCATCGAAGTTTTGTAGTTTTCGTACAGAGACTTGCCATACTGAGAGGGACAAACACCAACCGTTACAATACACGCAAGACCACCAAACCCTGTCTGTCTAACACGTCGCCGTTTATGTTTATGCCTTAGATATACAGGCTGTCTGCATTCACCTTTGCGATGCGTATCCCAGTCACCCAGAGATTCATGGTCCAGGCGTCATCACAGCACAGATACTTAATATACTGAGACTCTTTCTGGATCTGGGGGTGCTGAAGTTAGGGATGGGGATGGAGAGAAAGGACACATCTTTAGGGTAGCGAATCAGTGGGACAAAAGGATTGCGTCACCTCCAACGCAGGTTTTTTGTATCACTACCCTGTATGAGCTTACAATGTTGTTGGTTTTTTTTTGGGGGGGTGATTCCAGCCATATGATCTCTAAAGTCCTCGAATGTAGATTGAATAAAAATATCAGATATCCACATTAGCAGAATTAAGGGTTACAGACTGATGACAGTGGTGAGATTTAAGATAGTGAACTCCTCCATATTGAATGCGTCACTGAAAAGCTGTTGAAGCTCCCCTTGCCGTTGTTCAAACACAGCAGTTAGTATGAGATCATTGTCTATCTGAGAGAAAATGTCTTGACTTTGCTGTAGGGCCATTACCACACACTGATTGGTATGTTTCAGTGTTTTCCACTGTGAAGCGGAATGTGCCTGGTAGTGCCACTAGGGGTCACAGTCTGTTTAAAATTGTGGGCCAGTGCATTTTGTTTTGGTCTTTGTTTTGGTCTCTCAGTGTTGTAAAGCTCACCACTGGGCAGATGTAACCACTACTGTCTGGGTAATATACTGTGATTGAAACTTTGGAGTGTTGAACCCAGTAAACATGGGTTGTGTCACACTATAGTAAGATAAGAGAACTGTCCAGCTTGTAGTCCCAAAAAACGAAAACGAGTTAGCATGTTCTACCTCTGGTTCCTGTGTTTACCACAGACCTTATTTTCAGCGTTTATCGAAAAACCCTACAAAAAACGCATTCATTTTCCCCATCAGCTTTGGCCAACGAGCCATGGTGGAGTTAGTCTCCACTAGTGCCTACAGAAAGATGCCATTACTATTGCTCTCTGTAACATCTGAGTCTAAATGCCTAGCTCCGTTTCACTCCTTCAGGATTGCAGTATGAGCATTGATAACCCAATGCAGAGCTAGATATTAGAGACCTTTGCTAAACTTGCCCAGGGTTCCAACCTGTCTGCTGCATTGACTGAGATCATCTTCCTTCAGACTCACTTCTTCGACCCTCTGGCCTTGGGGGGATATATCTCAGTGAAATGTAATTCTGTCTCCTTCCCTCTCTAAGCTCTTTGGCTTTGATTCCCACCACCTCCTAGACCTAGAGAATAATGGTTGTTGCTGATTCAAGTGTTTCCAAGAGGAGGGAAGAAAAGAAAGAACAGTTTCAGATCCTTAAAAGACTATAACCACAAACCCATCCAATTCTCGTTTTTTCAAATCAGTCAGGAACTTGTGTTCTGAGAAGAAGTGCGGATCTTATTGAAAGATACAATGTGAAACCGAGCCAACTGAAGTGAGCCCACTATATTGCCTCCAAGTAAAGGGTTTTCACCAAGACAAACACTCTATTATGACTAACGTGTTACAAACCAAATAACCATTTTTTTTTGGGCGACATTTACACTGTTCCTCGTGCCATTCATTTGATCTAACTCACTTGTAAATTCAATGGCCTGTAAAAAGGGGGGACTTTTCACTTCCTGAAAGTAATGAACTGTCACTACATATTGAAGTTCTCAATTCCAGCAAGGCAGCTGTTGGGTTGACCACAGTACCCGTCTGTAGAGTGACATAAAAATATACCCGAGTTATTTACAATTATAATAAACAAAACCCTCACTGTGTGCTTATTTAATATGCACATGCATAGTACTTACACTTGCAGCATATGAGATACTGTACCTTTCCAAATAAAGCTATTCAATATTTAGACTATTACAGTAGCTCATAGTGGAAGAGTTAAGCTCGGTTTAATGGAGCAATCTGCAGTTCAAACAATAACAAAGAGGACACCCAGCTACTGTTAATAGTGAAAAGCTTGTGTGACGGGGCTGGAGAAAATGTAACCACTCTCAAATTCATAGACAGAGCTCTGGATGCAAGGATTGACCATTGATACCAAAAGTATAGTCTTAACCATTTTTTTGAGACGATACAGTGTTTTGTTTAGAATGACAATGTTTACAAACAAAGGAGTGAAACAAGCTCATATTCTGCGTTCCGATGGGGTACGACAGTTGAACGAAGCTAATGAGGCATCGATCAAGAATCAATGGGCATACATAATTCATTTAAAAGTCACTAAATGTACGTAGCAATTGAAGATAATATTGGGGAAGAGAAGCACTCATGTAGTTTCTCTCTTTATCTACCTTGCACTAACTGTGACTCTTAAGCCGTGAGACTAAAATGGGGTCGTCCTTCCAAAAAAAAAAGGTGCTTTCAACTGTTCACTCACCTTCAGAACAAAACAGAAATCTGTTGGGGCCTTGTATTTGTTTTTGAACTCTTTGCCATAGTACACATTTACATTGTCGAACTGGACGAAACACACCAGGTCACGAGATGTCTGTGGGGGGGGAAAAAGGTAGTCAAACTTGAATCTTGAATGACAGTATTGTGTTCGAACACTAAAGCCCAACTTCAAAATAATGTGATCACTTAATCAATGCCTTGCAACAAGAGCCAGTAGCCACTGTAGCCTTACAGTAGCACCTAAAATGTAAGGATGTCATGTATGAATGGCGTGTGTATGAATAACTGTTGCCACAAGATGAAAGATGTAAGTGAATATCGGTAGCCAGTGAGGTGCAAATACTCCAGTTGTATTTTTAGAGCGGCTTGAAGAGAATAAGGGGTTGATACGGCAAAAAGTATTAAGCACTATAACTTTGTAGTCCAAGAGTAAAGAACCTCCCAGCAGTTTCATTAAGGTCTCAGTTGACATTGAGATTTTCAGACTTCTTTTTTTCTCTTACCTTTTTTGTTGTTGTTGCGGGTTACTTCTGATCACATAGCAACTGTGTATGTATGTTGGGTTAGCTGGGAGTGTACAGTGTTCTGTTCACACTAAACTGAGGCTGACTAGGCCATATATTCAGTGGATGTGTTTTCTTTATCTGGGTTGTAGCCCAAGATGTCCCTTTTTGACCTCTGAACTTTGATCTGCTGACCTTGCTCTTCCCTTTGGGTACATAATAAATTCCAGAGGCCCGCAGCAGGAAGAGGCGCTGTTTCCACGACTTCTTGCCATCCTCCCTGAGATAGAGCACCCCCTCTAAGTCAGGCACGATGATGGAGGTCCCACAGAAGTTCTCCTGTGTGGGGAGGAGGCAGGAAGGGAGCAAGAAGTCACAGAAGGGTCACATCATTGGAAACTGCCACTCAACATGAAGTCTCACATCTTTTCAATGGTCTAGTCTACGTGGTGGTGTTTGTGCTATTTACCTCCACGAGTAACTCCTTGTCTCTGTCTTTCATGTCTTTGATAGTTTTCTTGTCCTTCTTCCACAGATAAAAGTTCTGTCGTGAGAAAAATATTAGCGTTACCATGCCTGTTAAAATATACATTTTACAACAACAACATCACGCATGGTATTTCAACCTTTATCTTAACTGATGTGAAGAGTTTAGATAGCAATAGTAGCCATGCTATTCAAGAGGGATTTAAGTGAAATTATATTTTCTTATATTCACAAGGATTTACACGGTAATCATGTTTCCACG
The DNA here is from genome assembly GCF_018296145.1 of Oncorhynchus tshawytscha. Lineage (NCBI taxonomy): Eukaryota > Metazoa > Chordata > Actinopteri > Salmoniformes > Salmonidae > Oncorhynchus > Oncorhynchus tshawytscha. The sequence continues at coordinate 14,807,462 of NC_056457.1, read as the reverse complement.
GAAGAATAAAAGCAGTTAATAATTGTAAGAATACACAATGTAGTATTTTGGAAATGAGACAGTCCCTCACACATTTTTCCATACACTTCAGGCCTGCATATGATACGACAGCCTCTCACTGCCAACAGCCAAAACGCATTAATACATTACAAAGGGCTCTGTTGGAACAATAAACATTGTTTCAACATTATTAAATTGCCATGTCATTCACTGGCGGACATTTTGTTTGATGCATCAATGTGAAGATGACATAAAGGGGTCTGTCTGTTTTGAAAGGATATCTCATGATTGAGCAAACACTTGAAAGTAACCAGGGTTGAAATAATGGAGAGATTGATTTGCAAAAACAGAGGCCAAGAAAAATGGTCTGGTGAGTATTGAGCTGCCGGGATATCATGACCAGACCACCTCACTCTATTTGAAATCGGGGCAGTCGGCAAAACCTTTTTCAATTCTTCTTACAGAACAGGCATTTCTGATGATAACTATGCAGGATGTGTATTTGTTCTATGTTTACTCAGCACAAATTATACCCTTAAAAAGGGATTGCAGTTTGAGAAAGCAAGGTGAAAAACTCACCTGAGGGTTTTTGAAGACTTCGTATTTGTCTGGTCTCTCTTGGAAGAGAACTTTGTTTTCACTGTCCCTTGTCCATGCAGACAGTGGGTCTACTAGGTTCTCGTGTTCTTCAAAACCCCTTTCTGTCAATACAAAGGCACACAGAGCTCACACAATAACCTGTTATTCATCTATTATAATGTGTTATTATGTTAGTCCTTAGAAAAGAATATATCAGGGGTCAGTCAAATAATGATAAGATGGAGCCTTTGGCCTACCAACATGTCCTCCTTTTTACATTTACTTATGTTGTCTGAGATTATTGATAGTTTGATCAATATCATTATTGCAACACCTTTTTTTCACCGAAAAATATGCTGTAGAATATAATGGTGACCCTAACCCTGATAAAACGTCACACACAGCTATGAAAATGTACATTCTTCACTGCACACATTCATTTAGTTTTGTACGGTACTGTTATTTTTCTAAACAATTCTAGCGTATCACCAAATATAGTTTACGAGACCAATGTATCGAGCACATGGACACACATGGTTTGAAGTAGATTTCACTAACATTAAATTCTCCATGTTACAGTTCTACGCAGAATGGTATTGAGCTTAAAATGGGCCCAATAAAAGACAAGTCGCTCATTTGCTTACAGATTTAAAGTGGCATTACAACACATTAAGAGAACTATTAAGAGAACGTTCTGCCTCTTCCCACCACGTTGCCCACCCACACTCTGGTGTTTCATCATCATGTCTGGGAGTTTCACTGTGGTTTCACCATGTTTCTCAATGACAGGCTACTAGTACTAATTAAAACAGAGACAGGCTTTAAGCATTAGCCAATCGCTTTCAGGGCTGTAGTCTGTGGCCAGGCCTATTACTGCGATTAAATGGCTGGTGAGGGTGTGAGACTTTGCTCCTAAAGGAGTCCCATAGGGGGTGGTTACTAGTTAAAATCCCATTGAACGACATTACTGTATCATCGTGGTATGTTGCAGTGCAGGATGCTGTGTATGGTGAACACATGGATGTCTCACGGAAATAAAAATATTATTTATTTAACCAGGTAGGCGAGTTGAGAACAAGTTCTCATTTACAACTGTGACCTGGCCAAGATAAAGCAAAGCAGTGCGACACAAACAACAACACAGAGTTACACATGGAATAAACAAACATACAGTCAATAATACAATAGAGAAAGTCTATGCACGGTGTGTGCAAATGAGGTAGGATGATGAGGGTGAGGCATTAAATAGGCCATAGTGGCGAAATTATTACAGTATGGCAAATTAAACACTGGGGTGATAGATGTGCAGAAGATGAGTGTGCAAGTAGCGGTACTGGGGTGCAAATTAGCTAAATAAATAACAATATGGTGATAAGGTAGTTGGATGGGCTATTTACAGATTTGCTATGTACAGGTGCAGTGATCTGTGAGCAGCTCTGACAGCTGGTGGTTAAAGTTAGTGAGGGAGACATGAGTCTCCAGCTTCAGTGATTTTTGCAGTTCGTTCCAGTCATTGGCAGCAGAGAACTGGAAGGAAAGGCGGCCGAAGGATGAATTGGCTTTGTGGGTGACCAGTGAAATATACAAGCTGGAGCGCGTGCTATGGGTGGGTGCTGCTATGGTGACCAGTGAGCTGAGATAAGGCGGGGCTTTACCAAGCAAAAACTTATAGATGACCTGGAGCCAGTGGGTTTAGCAATGGATATGAAGCGAGGGCCAGACAATGAGAGCATACGGGTCGCAGTGGTGGGTAGTATATGGGGCTTTGGTGACAAAACAGATGGCACTGTCATAGACTGCATCCAATTTGCTGAGTAGAGTGTTGGAGGCTATTTTGTAAATGACATCTCCAAAGTCAAGGATCGGTAGGATAGTCAGTTTTACTAGGGTATGTTTGGCAGCATGAGTGAAGGATGCTTTGTTGCGAAATAGGAAGCCGATTCTACATTTAATTTTGGATTGGACATGCTTAATGTGAGTCTGGAAGGAGAGTTTACAGTCTAACCAGACACCTAGGTATTTGTAATTGTCCACATATTCTAAGTCAGAACCGTCCAGAGTAGTGATGCTGGACGGGTGGGTAGGTGTGGGCAGCGATCGGTTGAAGAGCATGCATTTAGTTTTGCTTGCATTTAAGAGCAGTTGGAGGCCACGGAAGGAGAGTTGTATGGCATTGAAGCTCGTCTGGAGGTTAGTTAACACAGTGTCCAAAGAAGGGCCAGGGGTATACAGAATGGCGTTGTCTGCGTAGAGGTGGATCAGAGAATCACCAGCAGCAAGAGCGACATCATTGATGTATACAGAGAAAAGAGTCGGCCCGAGGTTTGAACCCTGTGGCACCCCCATAGAGACTACCAGAAGTCTGGACAACAGGCCCTCTGATTTGACACACTGAACTCTTTCAGAGAAATAGTTGGTGAACCAGGCAAGGCAGTCATTTGAGAAACCAAGGCTGTTGAGTCTGCCGATAAGAATGTGGTGATTGACAAAGTCGAAAGCCTTGGCCAGGTTGATGAATACAGCTGCATAGTATTGTCTCTTATTAATGGCGGTTATGATATCGTTTAGGACCTTGAGCGTGGCTGAGGTGCACCCGTGACCAGCTCGGAAACCAGATTGCATAGCGGAGAAGGTAAGGTGGGATTTGAAATGGTCATTGATCTATTTGTTAACTTGGCTTTTGAAGACCTTTGAAAGGCAGGGTAGGATAGATATAGGTCTGTAGCAGTTTGGGTCTAGAGTGTCTCCCCCTTTGAAGAGGGGGATGACCGCGGCAGCTTTCCAATCTTTGGGGATCTCAGACGATACAAAAGAGATGTTGAACAAGCTAGTAATAGGGGTTGCAACCATTTCGGCGATAATTTTAGGAAGAGAGGGTCCAGATTGTCTTGCCCTGCTGATTTGTTCGGGTCCAGATTTTGCAGCTCTTTCAGAACATCAGCTATCTGATTAAGTAAATGGCACTTTAAGGGGGTAGACTTCAATGCCAACAGAGGTAAGCTATGAGTGTACATTTGACAATTTTCCAGAACATTTGCACCATGTAACATGTACAGTAAAACATTATGTTCACAAGGACGTTTTAGGACGCAGATCAAAATCTATTTCATTTCCAATCAATCAGATATGTTTTGAGGTTTTATAGAAGCAGACGTACTGTATGCCTTGAAACAAAAATACGTTTTGTTGCGAGTGACGCGTATCTGTGTCATAGACAGGAATGTAGCATTGAGCATAGAGTCATATCAGCAGTACTTCTGGTTTGTTCAAGAGTAACAGATAAACACCCTGTCATGGAATATAGTCTTAAGAGCTAACAGTCCAAAATGTCATGTGGGTGAGGTGGCCGACATTGGTCTTCAAATAGCCCTCATGGCAAAAAATAAACCAAGTGTTGACCAATGGGAAGTTCCTTTTTCCACTCATTTCCATTGGGGTTTAGAATACATGCAAATGCACCACTGTACTCAAATTGCACTAACAGGAATTCAAAGATTATCATGAAGTCAAGTTGGGATCCGCCGTTATAGAATATGGGCAATGATTTGAAGGTTTGTCTTGACTCTCCATAAACTGACTGCAATTAGAGGAATGAGCTTAGTGTTATAGGAAACCAGAAAGGATTACAGATGATCAGAAATGTATTACATCAGGTAAATCATGATTTGCATGTTTTTCTCCAGAGCAAACCAAAGACATGGTAATGAGCTGACTGAACAAACATGTTGCCTATAAAGTCCAACAGATGCTGGGTGAGAGAGATGGAGGATTGAGGTCATGAGGACTATATTTCCGCAAAACAGGGAGGATGACTGACCGTGCCCAATGCAGGAAATGAAGCCCACCTGCCTGGTGTGTGTGTGTGTGTGTGTGTGTGTGTGTGTGTGTGTGTGTGTGTGTGTGCCTGTGTGTGGTGGGTTACATCAACGCCTCATTGTGTGCTCACCACAGCAAGGCTGTCATCGTGCCAATGAAAACACAGTCCATCATCTGGACCTGAATAAAATCCCACCTGGTATATCACCCTCTGTATGTGTGGTATAGAGTGAGCGCATTGAAACCACAGAACAGTATATATTGTGTGTGCGTGCCTGCGTGGGTCTGTGTGTGTTTGGCGAGAGGATCAGGCTCACCAAGCTGCAGCTCGGGGTTGGTCTCAGACAGGCTCCAGTCCACGTTGCAGTCACAGTGGGTCTTCTCAAACAGGTTGTCCAGAACATCCCTCACTGTCTGTCTCTCATCCACCATCAGTGTCTTGGAGCTACCGTCATGCATCACCACTTTCACCACCAGCTGCATAGAGATACGAGACATTTACAGAGATGAGCATTTAAATGTTGGCGGCATTGGAAAGTATGTATTGTGTACTAAATCCGAGTAATTCTTGTAATGACAGTAGGACACTGTTCAGGTTGTCGTTTCATGGTTTATTTATGTGTTACAGAACGAGATGTGAGCTTTTCATTAATCATGACTCACGACACCTGGTGTGTCCTATTCATGACAGCTCATAACAAATGACTTCTCACCTGCATGATAAAGCTGTAGAGTACCTGGGTAATGTATGGGTAAAACAGTTGATAGCTTCATATTCCTCTCCATATAGCTTCATAATTCTTTCATGAACGCTTATGCAGAGCTTAATTTCATAGGCTTTAATGTATATGACAGCTTTATAGCCCAGAGTGTGTTTCCAGTATGATGTTGATGAGAAAACAGTACAGGGGGGTGAGCATTGAGGTGAGCATTGAATGATCATTAGCCTCTATGGAGCTATGGTGGTCGTGGTCTTGCTATCGCCCCATAAATAAAGCCCAAAATAGACTGGAATTAAGCTCACACATCCTGGCTCATGTGGCCTTGAACTTCCTGTCGTCTGGCAACAGATCCCGACTTAGGAAGCAGAGAAGCTTCGCAGACCATCCAGAGGTCAGCCAAGTTGTGTAAACATAAAAATGTGTCTTTCGAAGACGATAGCGTCGTAGAGGATTTGTCGTTTTAGATCAGGTTTTTTCCCCCCATCTCCTACGAAGAATAATGGATGGATGTGCACCATATGGTTAAGTAGTGTGTGTAATGGATCTCTTATAGAACTAGGTGTCTTCAAACAAGTGGATTCTCAAATGAAATGTGTTCATTCTGGAACCTTGGCTTTAACCTTTAGAGCACGTAAAGGAAAAGGCCTCATTGGCGTTTGACCACAGAGAACGACACTGCAGACCACAGAGAAATGAAACGCCTCTCTGCTCAGGACAGGTGTTTCTATGAAACCGGCCAGAGACCGCAGAAAGTCTGTTTCCTGAACCTTCATTCCTGTCATTTTATATTACCATTAGGCACATAGGCCGACATGACTGCAATGTTACCTAATCTAGTTACCTTACACACTGCTTCAGGCATTTACAACAAAAATGCATTGGACCTTTATTTTGACATGGAGTCAGGATGAGACCAAGGTCTCTTTTACAGATGAGCCCTGTAATTACAAGCATATACACATCAATACAATATGAAAACAAAACAGAGATGCAATACACAGTCATTGGAAAACAAGCACATTCTTCATTAAAAAGGTCCTCAATCAGCTGTCTGAAATGCCCTAGATGCACCAATTCACCCAATTTTAGAACGTTTTGGAGATTATTCCACAAGTAAGCTGATTTACCTAACTCTGTAGACACCGAAGGAATTTCCAGAGTTAGCCATCCCTGAGACCGGCATGGTAATGCCTATGTCTAAAGCGGACGTTTTTGTAAAATAGCTTTATAAACAAAAAGAGAGAAATGCATCAACCTACGAGACTTCAAAGAGGGCCAACCTACTTTCCGATACAGAATGCAGTGATGTGCACTGAGCCTATTGCCCGTAATAAAGCGAAATGCGCTGTGATAAACCACAGTACATACATCCAATGGTTTCAATGTATTGGTAGCTGCATTCATTTTTAGATGGTGTCGTCATAGTCTGGGACCGGCAGGAATGTTGACTGAGTGATCTGCTTTCTGTTATTTAGTGAGAGGCATGACCTATATCTAAATACAAGCTCATTTTTATTCTCTGCTTCTTAACTAACTTATATATGCCATTTCGTCAGTCCAGATGCACAGATATTTATAGTCTTCGGAAAGTATTCACACCCCTTATTTTGTTGTGTTATAAAGTTTTTGTCAACAATCGACACACAATACTAATATACTGTGTCTTGTTTACGTAAGTATTCAACCCTCTGTTAATCAATACATGTTAGAATCATCTTCTGCAGCGATTACAGCTGTGAATCTTTCTGGGTAAGTCTCTAAGAGCTTTCCACAACTGGATTGTGCAACATTTGCCCACTTTTCTTTTCAAAATTCTTCAAGCTCTGTCATATTGGTTGTTGATAACCATTTCCAGGTCTTGCCATAGATTTTCAAGCAGATTTAAGTCAAAAGTGTAACTCGGCCACTCAGGAACATTCACAGTCTTCTTGGTAAGCTACTCCAGAGTAGAGTTAGCCTTTTTTTGTTATTATCTTTCTGAAAGGTGAATTCATCTCCCAGTGTCTAATGGAAAGCTTACTGAACCAGGTTTTCCTCTTGGATTTTGACTGTGATTAACTCTATTCTGTTTATTTTGTATCCTGAAAACATTCCGTAACAATTACAAGCATACACATAACATGATGCAGCCACCACTATGCTTGGAATATGTAGAGTGGTACTCAGTAATGTGATTTGCCCCAAAAATAACACATTGTATTCCGGGCAAAAAGTTAATTGGTTTGCCACATATTTTGCACTGTTACTTTAGTGCCTTGTTGCAAACAGGATGCAAGTTTTGGAATATTTTATTTCTGTATAGGCTTCCTTCTTTTCGCTTTGTCACTTAGTTTAGTATTATGGTGTAACTGCAATGTTGTTGATCCATCCTCAGTTTTCTGCTATGACAGCTATTAAACTAAATTCACCATTGGACTCATGGTGAAATCCCTGAGCGGATTCCTTCCTCTCCGGCAACTGAGTTAGGAAGAAGGCTTGTGTCTTTGTAATGACTAGGGGTATTGATACACCATCCAAAGTGTAATTAATAACTTCACTATGCTCAAAGGTATATTCAATGTCTGTTTTTTTAGCATCTACCAATAAATGTCCTTCTTTGCGAGACATTGGTAAACGTCCCTGTTCTTTGTGGTTGAATCTGTGTTTGAAATTCACTGCTTGAGTGAGGGACCTTACAGATAATTGTATGTGAAGTTTACAGAGATGAGGTCGTCATAAAAACATATTTTAAACCCTATTATGGCACACAGAGTGAGTCCATGCAACGTATACTTGTATACTACTGCCATAACAAAAGGGTTGAATACTTCTTGACTCAAGACCTTTCAGCTTTTCATTTTTTATTCATTTGTAAAAATTCTGAAAAACATTATTCCATTGTGACATTATGGGGTATTGTGTTTAAGCCAGTGACCAAAAATCTACATTTAATCAAATTTTAATTCAGGTTGTAATACAACAAAATGTGTAAAAAGTCAAGGGGTGTGAATACTTTCTGAAGGCACTGTATGAGCAAGGACACAATCAATGTTGGCACCATCCAATATTCTTATGCATAAATCATCATATACCATTTTAAGTGTTTTGGAAAATAACAAATACTTGGTTTTACCTGCATTAAGTACCAATTTCAGTTCAACAAAGCCTTTCTGCAATGGAATAAAGGCAGATTGTAGCTCTGAAAGAGACCGGTCAACTGTGGGGCAATAGCATACACAACTGTGTCTTCTGCATACAGGTGTATGTTCAAATTTCTTGCAGATAGACCAATATTGTTTTTATAGACAGTAAAAAGTACAGGACCTAAAATCCACCCCTGTGGGACACCTTTCGTATTATCAAGGAAACTTGACTTAACACCATCAGAGAATACACATTGTGTCCTTTCTGTCAGGTAGTTTTTAAACCAATTAAATGATGCCTGATCCAGACCAACTTCAGACAGTCTTTGAATTAGTAGAAAGTGGTCAACGGTATCAAACACTTTTGACAGATCAATGAAGAGGGCAGCACAGAGTTTCCAGAGTTTCCTACAATTTACCACATCATTTAAAACCAGTGATTCAGCAGAGATGGTGCTATGATTTGACCTTAAACCAGATTGATAAGCACTTAGAATGAATTTCTTAGCTAGGGAAGACATAAACGGAAAGTTGATAGGCAAGACAGTTTAGAGATCGGGCAATAAATATGTAGGTCGGAGGGGTCACCAGCTTTGTGGAGAGGAAGCACATGGGCAACCTTCCAAACCCTGGAGTTAGCACCAGAGATAATCGTCAGGTTAAAAGTATGTGTCCATGATTCCTCAATCAGGGGAACATAAAGCTGCAAAAAGAAAGGATCAAGCAGATCAGCCCAAGTGCATTTAAAAAAATGTTTAAGTATCAAGCAAGGCGTCTAGTTGAAATGAAAGAAAGATTGACTAGAAGTTGACAGATCTTTCATTGAGTAAACTAGAGGCTGGGAGACGGAAGAGCAGTTTAACTGTTTTCCAAAATTAAGAGAGATCACCAGCAGTCTAAGATAGAACTTAAGAGTGTAGCTTGATTTTATCTTTCTTAATTGAAGAAGTGCATCTATTTTGCAATTGCCTGAAAAGCTGCCAATCCGCTACTGAGTGACAATGTTTGACATGTTCCAATGTCATGTTATGATGCTGTATGACAGCTCATTACATCTATTATATAATATTAATGATGGTTTATTTTCAAAAGCATTTTTGCGGTGAATCTGAGTAAAATTGTAGATTTCACAAACCAAGCTATTTTCTCTCTTGCTAGCAGTAGTGCCTGAAAGGCCACATGTGTCAGTAATTTAGCAGACGGCTGCTTTGAAGATGTGGAAGTGTCCACAAATCACACAGAGAAGGAAACCATTTTGTCCTATGTAAGGCAGACATCAATTATCAGGATGAATGGAAACAGAAAAGAGAATGATCATTCAGCTTGACTGCTGTTCAGGGTTTTCTTTCCTTCTCCCCGAAATGCCTCTTTTGGTTGGTGGACAATGTATTGGATTTTGTATAGTGTTTCGTCCTCTGTCATGTTACTTACCTTTTTGACTTTGGCCTCTTTCAGCTTCTCCAATGCCAGTTTGATTTTGTCTGCTTTCATTTGTGCCTCTATTTCTTCCTGAAGGAAAATCAATGATTGTTTTTTAAGTAAGTGACATAGAGCACAGTAGGTTTATAATTAAGCAATAAGGCCCGAGGGGATGTGGTATATGGCTAATATACCAGGGCTAAGGGCTGTTCTTAGGCACAACGCATTGCGGAGTGGTATATTGGCCTTTTATCACAAACCCCCGAGGTGTCTTATTGCTATTATAAACTGGTTACCAATGAAATTAGAGTAGTAAAAATAAATGTTTTGTCATACATGTGGTATACGGTCTGACATACCACGGCTGTCAGCCAATCAGCATTCAGGGCTCAAACAAACCAGATTATAACAACAAATCCTTGCTACTGTATATAATGTACATTAGTCATATGTTACGTAGCATAGGTTATGAAAAACGGATGATGCTGGATGGCTATTGAATGAGGTCAGATAATGATGGACCCAGAGCCATATACTGGATACATACATCTCCATGCAGTATATGTCTCTGAATGGACCAATAGCAAAGCAGGAGCTGAGTGATGATGGACAGTATTATGGGTAGTGTTATGTGTGACTGTGATGGATACCTGGTGTTTTTCACCTCCTTCGGCGGCAGTCAGAAGGACTGTTAAATGAATCAAATCTCTCACACTAACCCCTCTATCGATCCTGTTACTCTTTCCTCCCTATCTATGTGTGTGTTTGGGCCATTACAGACAGAATCCCTGCTTTTCCCTCTGAGGTATTGTAATAGATGCCCCAGTGGCCTGGGCCAGGAAACAATCTCACTATGACTTCACTGTGAGAAGGTGGTAAATACAATACCATCCTTCCCTGACTTCAAGTGCATGTATAGCTTCATTATACAGGCCCTCTATCATGCAAGTATCTGTTTCAAGCACCTAATGTAAACAATGAGTTTGTGTTGATCTAAATTCCAATTTCCAATTCCTTTGTTGTAGTCACACTAGAAAAGAGTGTCTGCTAGAGTAAAGTGAAAAAAATGTGGATATAATCAAATGAGTCTGTGCTGTCTCTGTCAGGATGAGATGTGGCTGACAGACTTTAAAACGATGGTAGAGTGTAGCTTGTTCACTTCCTCTGTGCTCAGCTAAAGGCCTTTAGTGCTGGCCTAAGTGTCGAACCTTAGCTGACTCACCATGGAGAGCTTAGCATGCTGTGGAAGTGTAGGTGGCGAGAGAATGGGTGCGGGGGAGTCAGCTAGTGGGGCGCTAAAGGTGTTGGGGCCTCTCTCAGGTGAGGTGGGGGTGGAGAGTGAGGACTCTGGGTAGAAGCTGAACCCATGCGAAGCGGGAGGTAGGTCCGTGTGCGGCGCTTCAGCCTCTTTCTGCCCTCCCAGCTTCTCCTCTGTGTCATTGAGGTCGGCCATCAAATCGGCCATTAGTGCGTCCAAGTCATTTTCCTCCAATTCATTCAGGGATTCGACTGTGTAGAAAAGAGGAAACACAAAATGAAGCTCAAGCTACGGTATAATAACAAAGGACAGTTTGACTTTGCTATGACACAAGCTCCAGACAAATACTGCTTGTTTTGCACTGAGTGAAAGCCGGAGGCCTTCAGCTATAATTGGTGTGTCGGCTGGATCTTAATCTCTGTCTGAAATTAGAGCCTGAACAGTAGCCAGACATATTCCAGAGGTATGATTAGTAACTCTATTTCTACCTCTCTGCGTCATTGGTTCAATCTTAATTTCTGGTAATTTTCTAGGTAATTGATGTCATTCTTCCCCAAGAAAAGTGACCCACTGGAGAAATAATAGGCGTCATACTTTACCAAAGTTAGAAAAGGCCGACGTTGGCCTCTGGGATTTTTAAACTGATATCTGAGACATTTGAACACTATATTTTTAACACTGGCAGTGTTTGGTAGGGCCATAATTAGGCTTGTGATTTACCGTTCATATCAGCAAAGCCCATGGAGAAGTTCATTTCTTTGCTTGAGCTAGAAGGTGGCTCTGGGGGCAGCGTTTCAACCCCAAGACTCTGCAGGGAAAAACGAAGAGCAAAGGAGTTTAACAATAAACCAAAGACAACAACTCCAGTCCCCATGTAGCCATCTGGATTTCTAAATCCATTGTCTTGCATAGAAAACAGTTGAAGGACTAATGTCAAATTCATGAAATCAAATGAGAAATGACATTCAATATTAGGTATCTCAGGCAACATGGAGTTTTAATAGAAAACAAAAAGTGAGTGTGAAAGTATCAAGTGATCATACGTGTCTTCAAACAGTTATGCTAATGTCCACCCTGCTTATGAGTTTAACATTTTACCCCCCTTTCTTAAAGGAGAGTGTGGCTGTTTTGTTTTTTTAAACGGTGGTTCTCTCGCTGTTTCGCGGCTGCCTGGCAGTCTGAAGTGTCTTGTTGATCGTTGATCGTGTGCTTTAGTGTTACTGTCCTGTTTCTCATAAGCAGTGCTTTATTTACCCGTGGTTTCGGTCCAAATAGACAGGGAACAATCCGAAACATCGCTACTGTGTTGCCCATAGAATATCATTGTTATTATGTTACTAGCAACTCTTCAACGGAATGAGGAGTAACATATGCATCCTTACAGGAAGATGGGGTCCATAATACTGAGCACATTGTATTGCAGATCTGTGTGTATGAATAATGTATACATGTTTTTCTTGCGGGTTTGCATAATAGTCAGCAACAGCTGGCATTTGGGGGGGATCACCTTGAAGAAATGAAGAGAGATGAATGCTATCTTCCCTGGTGAGTGAAAGCACAACAGTCATGACTACTGTCAGTTTGAAACTTAGGGACATGTATTGTGTACGGTATATTAGATCGTGTGAGGTCCTTTTATCAACAGTTGTTGGGGATTTTATCTGGACATGTCTATCCTGTGTGGCATCCGTTGTGAAGATGTTTTAAACATGCAGCATGACAAATGTTACAATTCACAGGCATTTCTAACATTTCTAAGAATGTATAAACATTTGTAAGTATTTATAAAGGCTTATTCAGGGTAGTTGTTAATACAGTGTTTACAAAGGGTGAGTTACAAATGCCCAAGGCATTGCTGTTGTGTGTGGACTGAACTCACCTGTGTGAGGAGATCCATCTCCCCCAACAAGTCACTAAACATAGCGTCTATGTCGTCCATCTGTTGAAGACAAGTCAAGGGATGAGTGAGGAAGGCCCTAGAACCTATCACATTGGCAATAGGTAAAGTCGTAGATTGAGACTGATACATTACATCTCAGCACAAGAAAGCTATTTCCAACCGGAGAATGTTAGGAATGAGTTTGAGATTATATTTAAGATTGTTATGCGCAAACATACTGTATCACCTTTGAAGGAGTGCACACTAACTTCGACACACACACATCGCATTTCTTCATTTCTGTGTTGAACCGCCAACTGTAGGAGATCAATGCACTATAGAATGTTTTCATTCGTAATATGTAGCCAAGGGCCAAATGTTCTTGCTCAACCTCCCCAACATAGACTCCAGGAAGTAAAGCATGGTATGTATGACTCCAGGCATTCCTTCCTTGTCAAGACGTGCAGTGCCTTTCAAAACTCCTTTTTGGGGAACTGCATGAGTACAACAAATTATGAAAGATAGTTCATTACTTGTTTCTTACGTTGTTTGGTTGATAATCCAATAATGTGGAATTTATAGAAAGTCAATCAATCAGATACTGGAATTCACTTCCTGGTTAGGCCAAAAAAAAAAAAAAAAACTTTCAAACAGACCTTCCCCTTGCCCAGAAATGCTACACCTACTGTACATCACTGATAGAGTATGTACAGTACGTTGATATCTTAGATTGGGGCTGAGGCTTTTATGCATTTCAAATGACAGACAATATCTTCCCCTTCGATACTTTTAAAATGACCTCATCATTTGTCATTGCCTTGATTACATTCAAGACCACCTTTTAGTTTCTTAAACTCAGGAAAATAATGTGGATGATATGGTAAATTAAGTTAAAATAGTATAATTTTGGTAAATCATTAAATTAACTGAGGAAAAGGTTGAATGAGTAAGTTACACCAGAAATTATTACTCAATCACGATACCATCATTTTTTTAAACCTTTATTTAACTAGGCAAGTCAGTTAAGAACAAATACTTATTTTCAATGACAGCCTAGGAACAGCAGGTTAACTGCCCGTTCAGGGGCAGAACAACAGATTTATACCTTGTCAGCTTGGGGATTTGAACTTGCAACCTTTCAGTTAGTAGTCCAACACTCTAACCACTAGGCTACCCTGCCGCCCCTGAATTAGTTGCTTATCAAATTACGCATCAAGAAGGAAAATCCAGACCCACTTTTAACAGACATGATCAGATCCTCAGTTGTCATACTATGACTCCCATGGTACTATTGTTGGCATGAGTGTGTAGGCTTAATTTATCATGGGGCCACCTACTTTCAACATCACGAGAAGCAATCCATTTTTATTGACTTAATTCAACGTAATTGTTTTTGATTGGGAGCCATATCGAGAGCTACCGTAGTCATGATGTACATTATGCTGTCTCTTTCTCACACACAATATGTTAAGCCCCATTATCTGTTGTAGAACAAATGTTACGGTGTGCCGGACTGTGCAGTCAAAACACAAGTCGTGTTTTTCTATCGTATAATATGGCTAATTTAGTAGTGATGTAGGATTGGTGAGTTGTATAGGATATGTAATTAAATATACTCATGCGTAATTCACATACAATTCATGTCAAATCCATAATTCATATCAAAACAAACCATTGAAAATAAAATGTTTTGTCAAGACCGTAATCTACGACCAACTAGACTGGCATTCGACGAACGTTAAAACTTCTCAAGGAAAAATGGGATTCACTGCTTCATGCATGCATCATTTATATACAGGAACGTTAGTGATATCAAGTTTCTCTAAAACTATTTTAACCCATAACAGATTGAGCACTTGTTTGTACAGATAACACCTGTGTGTGTGGGTACGTGTGTTGCTCCCCCACCCTTGCTAGAATGTCCGGTGTGTCCCAAAACAGAGGGAAGTGGTTACAGGGCAACTTCCTCTTGCTTCTCGTGATGTTGAAAGTATTTGTGAAGGTTGCAGGAGATGGTAACATGCAATGTCTTTTGCAAGCACTGCAACCTTATACGCCTGATGTATTTGGTCCTCTCTAAATACCCCATGAGTTTAACATGATCATATCTTTTCAGTTTAACACTCAGAACACATGACTCTTATTTCACTCAAAATCAGATTATGGGCGAACAGTTGAAAATCCTATATTCAGTATTAAATGTGAGCAAATTCACGACAATACAGCCAAATGTAAACAAAGTTCCTTCTGCCCCTCAGATGTAGCCAGCCTGGTCTCATAGACGTAATATAGTAAACATAAATCCGGGACACTAAAATTAGTAAGACATGTTACGTTTGGTATGGTTACGTAAGGTTGGTGTTGGCTAACACTTCCCCTATCCCTAACCTTAACCTTTTTAGCTAACCCTTTACCTAACCTTAACACCTTTAGTGATTCCCTTCCCCTAACCCTAACCTTAACCCTTTAACCCAACTCCTCAACTTAACCCTAACTCCTAACCCCTATCCTAGCTAACGTTAGCCACCTGTTCGTAACATATTATACACTTTTCAAATGCAAAACATATAGTAAATATTTCAAATTCATAACATGTTGTATATTTAGAAATGCGTAACACATAATACACTTTTAGCTATCCCCTTCCACTAAACCTAACCTTAACCCTTTAACCAAACTCCTAAACTTAACCCTAACCCCTAACCCTAACCCCTAGCCTAGCTAATGTTAGCCAACTAGCTAACATTAGCCACCTAGCTAGAACTCATAATATATCATACATTTGCAAATTCGTAACATATAGTACTTTATGCAAAATCGTAACATATTGTATATTTTGAAATTCACAACACATAATATGGTTTGTAATTTGTAATATATCATAGGAAATGGGTGATGGACATCCACTAATTATTACATACCATACATATATTACGAATTACAAACCGTATTATGTGTTACTAAATGGGGTCCCTCAGATTTACATACAGAATAATACGAAATGCTCTGAGACCAGGTTGCAGCCCAGTAGCAGGGGTGTGTGTGGTTACAACTGTTTAAGACAGCAGATGAAACAAGGAGAAAATTAGACAGAGCATCCTTTCTTACTAGGTTTCCCCCACTTCTATGCTCTGTAGTTGTTTTCCACTCTGCATTGGGTTTCTGTTTTGCTTTGTGTTATGTTATGTCAACCCCAGAATATCATACAATAGCCATCTCTTGGTGATTTCTGGAAATGTCAGCAATCTACAAAACATACAAACACATTGTGTAGCTGATGTCAGTTTCCAATTAGTCCTTGGCCGTCACAGGAGGAAAGAATTAGTGTATCGGTCATGTAGATCCAGCCAGCTGTGTTTAAAAGCATCATTTTGAAGAGGATACTAAAGTGCACAGTGCCAAATCTCAAAATTGCCTCTCTGAAGTGACTGAAAAATCACTAAGGGGTTGACTTTTCAGCAAACGGTCAGAACAGGGAAAGGGAAAAGGATACCTAGTCAGTTGCACAACTGAATGCATTCAACTGAAATGTCTTCTGCATTTAACCTGAACCCCTCTAAATCATAGTGGTAACTAACACCCTTAGCTTGAATGAGAGGCCAGTGTCAGTAGCTAGAGAATGAGGTGAAACGTGAGCTAACAACACCTACAACTATCTTTACGGCATATCATATCATATCTTATATATTATTTTGCTTCAACCCCAGGAAGGTCTGATGGGGATCCTTCATAAATACAAATTCCACCTCGCCAGAGAGGACGGATTGAGAGAAGCCAGGTACAATACTCAATCCGTCGGCTCTGGTTAGTGGTTATATTCCACCCTGAGCAAACATGGTAGAAGATATTCAACAGAAATCCGTTGGCAGCAGTGACCTAGTTTATGTTCAAGACTCTATTATCTGATTGGTGCAATAACCTATTGCTGTCATGATAATCTGTGACCCCACCCCTCTACATAGAAGCCAAGAAAGCCATGTTACTGTAAGATGCTTGTCAAACCTCATAGCTTCATTTTGCTCATGATCTCCACCCATGTCAAGACATGGGCTTGAACACAGGATGTAGACAAACAAACAACTATTAAAAACAAACAGTTGAGTTGTAAGCTGCAAAGTGATGTCAGCAAAACCACTAACATCTATCTTAGTTGTGAGTTAACACCCATCATCCTGCTACATGAAATGTTGAGCAAGACAGACACAGCATTTGTTACAATGACAGTTTGTGCAAACACAAAACTACTAGGTCATTCAACCATCGCATCAACTTGAACTGAGCTGCAATTCAAACTGTGTGTATGAGGAAGCCATTTTTCTTGAAATGTAGTGTGATCTCATCAACATGGAGGTTTGTAGACTCAGATGAAGAGTGCATGTGTTCTCAGGGGCGTCATCCATCCCAAAAATCTGAAGGTGCACGAAGTATGTGAAGATGGCTCGGGGTGGTTTGACAGTCCGGAAGTTGGAGAATTTTGCATTTTTCAAACACTCAAACGGCTTTTTCCTGCAATTCTATGTTGAAAAAAATCATTTTTTATGCATATCTAAGCAATGTCTCTTCAGCTGTCTGTATCCTCCTGACTGGTGTTTTTTTTTTTTTTAAGAAACAAAATATGCTTCTCTGTATCTCTGCTACAATCTAGATCAAAGGAATGTGAGTCTTATTCAGTACATTTCATTTTTGCTTGCTTTTCTAAAGGTTGGGAGATTGAGAACCAATCAGGGCTAGCGAAAGCCAACTCCATATAATTGCTAGGTGGTTCATATTATTACAGATAAACTGTAAAGGAATGTAGAAGGTGTCCAATTGAACCAGCTTCAGGTCTTAGCTGTAAATTAAATATGATTATTGTAGATAAACTGTAATACTGTCTTTTTATTTTAAACAGGACAAATCTGAAGGAGCACGTGCCCCAGTGCCCACAGGCATGACATCTGTCAGTTTACTTCTTCTGTTCAGCGATCATCAACAAAAAAAGTACAGGAAAGAAACATCTTGTGTTTTAGGCCAAATATACAGAAGGTCTGCAGTGAGAATAGAAGTGCTTCGTGTTTGGCATTGAGGCGACCAGCATGACCAAAGCTGTGTATGTTTTCACAGTGTCAAGGCAGTGGGATAATGTGTTCCCGAACCTTGACCTGTTTTCCATGTCAATTGGACATGGTTGCCAGAGGCAGACCAACTCAAGCCATTGCAGGACCTCTGGGTAAGTATAGTGAATTATGATGAATTTCACATTTTATCGACAGCACAAAAGTAGAGATTTTGTTCTCAATTCCTTTTGGTATAATTTTCTATAACTTGTTTGTGTAGCTTTTTTCCTTATCAAAATACTGAGCAGACTTGAAGCTTGTTGTAACGGCCGTTGGTGGAAGAAGGTGAGGACCAAATCGCAGCACGTGTTCACCCTTTTATTAATGGAACTGAACACTGATTAACAAAACAACAAAAGAGAACAACCGACACAGCTCCGTCAGGTGCAAAACACACTAAACAGAAAATAACTACCCACAAACACCAGGTGGGAACAGGCTACCTAAGTATGGTTCTCAATCAGAGACAACGATAGGCAGCTGCCTCTGATTGGGAACCATACCAGGCCAAACACAGAAATACAAAACATAGAACAAAACATAGAATGCCCACCCCAACTCACGGCCTGACCAAACTAAAATAGAGACATAAAAAAGGAACTAAGGTCAGGACGTGACAACTTGTACAGTTCCTTCAGAATGTATTCACACCCATTGACTTTTTTTTTCTCCACATTTTGTTTCCACATTTTGTTTGAGCAGTGAATTTCAAACAAAGAGCAGGAAGGTTTTCCAATGCCTCGCAAAGAAGGGCATCTATTGGTGGATGGGTAAACATTTTAAAAGCAGATATTGAATATCCCCTTGAACATTGAGAAGTTACTAATTACACTATGGAGGCCAATGGTGACTTTCAAACAGTTCCAGAGTTTAATGGCTGTGATAGGAGGAAACTGAGGATGGATCAACAACATTGCAGTTACTCCACAATACTAACCTAAATGACAATGAAAAGAAGGAAGCCTGTACAGAATACTTGTACACAGGGTTCAACCCAAATTTGACCCTTCACTTTATCCTATCCCTTCCAAAAGACACACATACATATGCTGAGTTGAATGCAACAAACACATTTCTATCACTAGCAAACACATTCATGGGTGGTAATTCCAACATTCACTGACAGGCACTCTGGGATCAATGCAGATATTTACCTACATTAGCATATATCGCAGTGTGCCTTTCGAGTGAAAGTTGGAAATACCACCCATGACTGTGTTTGTTAGTGATAGAGATGAATTCATTGCATTCACTTGCATGGTTAGTCTTTATCTTCAAAAATGTTTTAGTGTTACAAAGAGGGATTAACATGTCTTGATTTAAATTTTTGGTAATGAGCTCCACCAAATAGTCTGTAATGTCGAAGTGGAACAAAAATTCAAACGTTAGTAAAAAATATATATGAAACTAAAAACACTAATATATCTTGATTATGTAAGTATTCAACCCCCTGAGTCAATACATGTTAGAATCACCTTGACAGCGATAACAGCTGTGAGTCTTTCTAGGTAAATTATTTGCACATCTGGATTGTACAATTGTACAATACGTTATAATTGTACAATTCTTCAAGCTCTGTCGAGTTGGTTGTTGATCATTGCTACAAAGACATTTTCAAGTCTTGCCATAGATTTTCAAGACGATTTAAGTCAAAACTAACTAGGCCACTCAAGAACATTCAATGTTGTCTTGGTGAGCAACTCCAGTGTACAGTCGTGGCCAAAAGTTTTGAGAATGTCACAAATATTAATTTCCACAAAGTTTGCTGCTTCAGTGTCTTCAGATATGTTTTGTCAGATGTTACTATGGAATAATGAAGTATAATTACAAGCATTTCATAAGTGTCAAAGGCTTTTATTGACAATTACATGAAGTTGATGCAAAAAGTCAATATTTGCAGTGTTGAACCTTCTTTTTCAAGAACTCTGCATTCCACCCTGGCATGCTGTCAATTAACTTCTGGGCCACATCCTGACTGATGGCAGCCCATTCTTGCATAATCAATGCTTGGAGTTTGTCAGAATTTGTGTGTTTTTGCTTGTCCAGCCGCCTCTTGAGGATTGACCACAAATTCTCAATGGGATTAAGGTCTGGGGAGTTTCCTGGCCATGGACGCAAAATATCGATGTTTTGTTTCCCGAGCCACTTAGTTATCACTTTTGCCTTATGACAAGGTGCTCCATCATGCTGGATGCATTGTTCGTCACCAAACTGTTCCTGGATGGTTGGGAGAAGTTGCTCTCGGAGGATGTGTTAGTACCATTCTTTATTCATGGCTGTGTTCAACCCCACACATGAATGGCAACCCCACACATGAATGGTCTCAGGATGCTTTACTATTGGCATGACACAGGACTGATGGTAGTGCTCACATTGTCTTCTCCGGAGCAAGCTTTTTTCCAGATGCCCCAAACATTCAGAAAGGGGACTCATCAGAGAAAATGACATTACCCCAGTCCTCAGCAGTCCAATCCCTGTACCTTTTGCAGAATATCAGTCTGTCCCTGATGTTTTCCTGGAGAGAAGTGGCTTCTTTGCTGCCCTTCTTGACACCAGGCCATCCTCCAAAAGTCTTTGCCTCCCAGTGTGTGCAGATGCACTCACACCTGCCTGCTGCCATTCCTGAGCAAGCTTTGTAGTGGTGGTGCCCCGATCCTGCAGATGAATCAACTTTAGGAGACAGTCCTGGCAAATGCTGGACTTTCTTGGGTGCCCTGAAGCCTTCTTCACAACAATTGATCCGCTCTTCTTGAGGTTCTTGATGATTCGATAAATGGTTGATTTAGGTGCAATCTTACTGGCAGCAATATCCTTGCCTGTGAAGCCCTTTTTGTGCAAAGCAATGATGACGGCACATGTTTCCTTGCAGGTAACCATGTTTGACAGAGGAAGAACGATGATTCCAAGCACCACCCTCCTTTTGAAGCTTCCAGTCTGTTATTCGAACTCAATCAGCATGACAGAGTGATCTCCAGTCTTGTCCTCGTCAACACTCATACCTGTGTTAACGAGAGAATCACTGACATGATGTCAGCTGGTCCTTTTGTTGCAGGGCTGAAATGCAGTGGAAATGTTTTTTGGGGGGATTCAGCTCATTTGCATGGCAAAGGGGGACTCTTCATAACATTCTGGAGCATATGCAGATTGCCATCATACAAACTGAGGCAGCAGACTTTGTGAAAATTAATATTTGTGTAATTCTCAAAACATTTGGCCACGACTGAACAGTATATTTGGCCTGGTGTTCAAGGTGATTGTGTGTTGGAAAGCAGACCTCTAGGATTGTGCCTATTCTTAGTACTATTCTGTTTCTTTCTGTCATAAAAAGAAGCTCCCAAGTCCTTGCAAATGACAAGTATACCCATAACATGATGCAGCCACAACCATGCTTGAAAGTATGAAGCGTGATATATGTTGGATTTGCCCCAAACATTATGCTTTGTATTGACGACATAAAGTTACATTTCTTTGCCACATTTTTTGCAGTTTTACTTTAGTTCCTTATTGCAAATAGGATGCATGATTGGAATATTTGTATTCTGTACAGGCTTCCTTCTTTACACTCTGTCAATTAGGTTAGTTTTGTGCAGTAACTACAATGTTGTTGATCCATCCTCAGTTTTCTCCTAGCACAGCCATTAAACTCTGTAATTGTTTTGAAGTGACCATTGGCCTCATGGTGAAATCCCTGAGTGGCTTCCTTCCTCTTCAGCAACTGAGTTAGGCAGGAAGCCTGTATCTTTGTAGTGATTGTGTGTATTGATACACCATCCAAAGTGTAATCAATAAAGTTACCATGCTCAAAGGGATATTCAATGTGTGCTTTTTTTATTTACAGATAATTGTATGTGTTGGGTACAGAGATGAGGTAGTCATTCAAAACTCATGTTAAACACTATTATTGCACACAGAGTGAGCCCATGCAATTTATGTGACTTGTTAAGCATATTTTTAATCCTGAACTTAACAAGGGGGTTGAATATTGACTCAAAACATTTTGCTTTCATTAAAAAAAATAAAAAAAATAAATGTCAAACATTATTCCACGTTGACGTTATGGGGTATTGTGTGAAGGCCAGTGACACAAAATCTAAATTTAATCCACTTTAAATTCAGGCTGTAACACAACAAAATGTGCAAAACGTCAAGGGGTGTGAATGGTTTCTGAAGGCACTGTATGTTAATCAGCCCTCTGACACCATTTAAAATGTATTTCTCCAAGGCTAAAAGTAAGCAATACAAAAGTGTCTGCTATGTGGCATATGTTGTGGAATTATAAATCAATACAGAATAATTTAATAAACAATACTTAGTGGAATTAGAATTATGCATCCATATAAAAGGCATCCTTAAGGGATCGTTCACCCAAATTACAAAATGACAATGTCGTAGTTCATAGACTTGCGCTATGCAGAAATGGCTCTGCCATTTCCTGGTTTCAAAAATTCTAATAGCTTGCCTAATTTCAGTTTATGTGACAAAACAAGCAAGTATCGTGTAGAGAATCATTGTACCATCTAAACTGCTGTTAAATATATTTTCCATAACCAAAATAATATTGTATTTTCAGTGAAAGATGCAAAAAGGAAACTTAAGAACATGAAGCATAGAAATAGCACACATAGAACATATCTTTATTTTACCCCAATTTCATGGCATGCAATTGGTAGTTACAGTCTTGTCTCATCACTGCAAATCCCATACAGACTTGAGAGAGGCATGGGTCCTCTGAAACACAACCCAACCAAGCTGCACTGCTTCTTGACACAATGCTCACTTAACCTGGAAGCCAGCTGCACCAATTTGTCAGAGGAAACACCATACACCTAGCGACCATGTCAGCATGCACTGTGCCCAGCCCACCACAGGAGTCGCTAGTGCATAATGGGACATCCCTGCCGGGCAAACCCTCCCATAACCCAGACGATGCTGGGTCAATTGTGAGCCACCACATGGGTCTCCCAGTCACAGCCAGCTGTGACAGAGCCTGGACTCAAACCCAGAATCGCTACGTGGCACAGCTAGCTCTGCGATGCCTTAGACCACTGCGGTCTAAGGCAGGCCCCCACATAGAACATATCTACCGTTTCTTAGACTTGCTTTCAATGATAATGACAGATCAATAACACACATTTCCATGTGAGTTTGGTCAGGTCTACCAAAAAGTTACATATTGCAGCTTTACGGGTAAGGTAATTTTGGTGAACTATCACTTTAATTGGAACAAAATAACCTAAATGGAAAAAAATTGCATTTTAACTTCTAACTAACAAGATACAAAAAATGCTGCATAAAAGTAATGTATATAATTATAATTATTTGATTTAAAACTAAGTTTTCATTAAATTTCAATTCTAAATGCATTAACTCAGTAACTGGAATTTGCACAATTATAATACAATTCAAGGGTGGAATTCCATTCCAAGGATGTTTTCTTTTCTAACTCAAAATAAATTCTAACGCAGACAGTCTAAATTCCAATTCAATTCCAAGGATGGATTTCTTCTTCAATTCCAATTAAATTAATATTCAGACTGTCTAAATTCCGATTAAATTCCAAAAGTGGGTCCATCATGATCAATTCCAATTCAGACAGTCTACATTCCAATTCAAATCCAATTCCATTTCAGGGATCATTTTCTTTTACAATTCCTATTCAATTCTAATTATGTTTTTGAAGATTGCTGCAATTCCAATTCAACTGTCCAATTCTCCACCTCCTGCTTGAATTCCAGAATGGAATTTGGAATTTGAAATTAAATTGGAATTGACCCCAACCCTGATATCGACATTGTAAAGACTATGTAGACAACTAAAATATGGACCCACATATTCCATCTTGAAAAACTGGCACTTCAAAATAGTGTAATAATATGACAGTTACTTGCATGAAAACAACTCAAGATGTCAAACAGACCAGACTAATTCCAATTTGAGAGAAATGCAATCTATGTCAAAGTCTTCCAACATTCAGTCAAGAAAAATTCTGCGTACTTCCTTCCGCATACATATGAAAGTTCAAATACGCCTGACCTTCTGAAATTGGTTTTCCCTCTGCTCACTCCTTCCTTTCTCAATATCTCTCTCAAAGTATTGAGAGAGATATTTCACAAGTGATTTGCTTCTCTCTGTAATAGTGTCTGCATTCATTGGTTGTCATCTCAGCAGGAATTTCAGCTGCCAGGAGCCAACTTTCTGAACACCAATAGGGAGAAAATAACTACTCTACTGGCCTTCCTGGTGGAATTAGAGGCTAACCAAGTTCTTCTAGCCTGGCTCCTGAGTCATACATCAGCCTAAATTTAGTTAATGGTCAACCCTAGTTGGAGAGATAAAACACACAAGAACTGGCACGATCCAGAATGGCTCATAGGAGAAGATCTCCTGTTTCTGTAGCATGAGGCAGCTTGATGTACAAGTACACCCCCTGGACAAGACGCTAGTCTATCGCAGGGTCTTAACCCCAATCTCTCTCCTTAATGCCGAGTGCCAACCAGAGACGCATCGGGTCCCATTTTATGACTCTGGTATGACTCGGCTGGAGATTGAACTCCCATCCTTCCAATCTCAGAGCAGACACTCTTAACACACTCTACCGTGGAAACTGTGTATTAATGTGGGGAATGTTTTCCTGGCACACGTTAGGTCCCTTGATACAAATTGAGCAACGTTTGAACGCCACACCTTGTAGAATCCATGCCTCGAAGAATTCAGGCTGTTGTGTAGGAAAAGGGGGGTCCGATCCAATACTAGATGGGTGTACCTAATAAACTGGCCACTCTCTGCAACTCTGCCCTCTTTTAATCTGATATCAATGCTATGTATCACTCAGGAAAACTTGACAACACAGACATACGTCATCTGACATGTCTATGGAAAGTACATGATTTTCACATTGATGGTATCTGACATTTAGATAAAGACAAAAAAATAATTTGCTTAAGCCTGATATAGAGAAAATAACAAACATGATTGACATTGACAAATGAGGAGATGATCCTATTGTTAGTAGAGGTACTCTTTCAGTACTTACTGTGAACGCAAGCAGCATTGGAAGACAATGGTTAGTTATATAGTTTCTTCAGTGGATCGAGTGGATCCCAACAATAACAGAAATGGAACTCACCTTTGATACCTGTGTAATCCTTTTTCACGTATCGATAGAATAATAACAGGTTATTGGACGTCAATTATGTCTAGTTTTCTCTCTAATAATACTGAACAAACGCCACAACTCATGAAGGGTTGGGTGTGTGGAGTTGGACTGTATCTGACTCAACAACTGTTACTTTAGTTTCCTGGTCTATGCGGAAGTTCAGGTCTAGACCTGTCAGTGCATTCCATCCAGAGCAGAGCTGAACACTTTTACAACACTGAGCTCTGGGCAGTGCCAAAGTTCGCATATCCACTTGCTTAAGTGTAAAGTAATGGTGAGTATGTACATTACTGATAGGTGTGATTTAGCATTAAAAGTTAGAGAATAGTCTCTTTTATTTTTCGTGTAGTGCAGATCTAAATTTGAAAACAATGCGTGTCAATGAGACACTTGAGGTTCATTAATGTTGATACTGGGAAAGGAGTGTCTGGAGAGGAAAATAGAAAGAGAGAAGGTAGAAGCATTGCAGCGATTGTTGAGGTGTTTAGGTTCAGAAATCATTTTCTCCTTTGAAAGTGATTAACAGATGAGTGGGTGTATGCTATGACATGTAAACCTTAGGGTTTATAATGGGGAGTTGCCTTTGGCTCAATTTGACCAGAATTCTATATTACATGGTGCCAACGGAGCCAAATGATGTAGAACACATTTAAAGTAACTGTCCAGTGCTTCCAAATTTCTTTTAAATATGACCTGTAATTAATTACAATATGAGTAAAATACTTTAACTTCCACAAAAATCGTATTTAAATATGCTGAAAAAGCAGATTTTCTTTGTCGCAATTGTGTGGGCATACCCCAACAAATATTAATGCGAGTAGACCACTGATTGGCCAGTTTAGCCAATGAGGCAGGATGACATCGTTCTCTATGAGGAAATAGCAAGCATTTTTTAAACCTCTTAAGGATCTGCCCCTTTTTTTTTCAATTTTTGCCTAAAATGACATACCCAGATCTAACTGCCTGTAGCTCAGGCCCTGAAGCAAGGATATGCATATTCATGGTACCATTTGAAAGGAAACACTTTGAAGTTTGTGGAAATGTGAAAGGAATGTAGGAGAATAAAACACAATAGATCTGGTAAAAGATAACACAAAGCAAAAACAACCATTCTTTTGTATTTTTTTTGCACCATTATCTTTGAAATGCAAGAGAAAGGCCATAATGTATTATTCCAGCCCAGGTGCAAATTAGATTTTGGCCACTAAATGGCAGCAGTGTATGTGCAAAGTTTTAGATTGATCCAATAAACCATTGTATTTCTGTTCAAAATTTGGTATCAAGACTGCCCAAATGTGCCTAATTTGTTTATTAATAACTTTTCATGTTCAAAATTGTGCACGGTATAGCATGGTATTATTTCACTGTAATAGCTACTGTAAATTGGACAGTGCAGTTAGATTAACAATAATTTAAGCTTTCTGACAATATCAGATATGTCTATGTCCTGGGAAATTTTCTTGTTGCTAATCGCATTAGTCTATGTTAGCTCAACCGTCCCGTGGCAGGGACACCGATCCCAAAACAGAAATAGATCTCTGTTTGAGATATCAGTTTGAGTTTTTTTTAAGTGTTTTATTTTTATCCAATGGATGCTTTAGCCACAAATACAAGTATAAGATGAGTCAACATTATTTGGCCACGAGTTAACAGACTATTCACTTTTAAAAGTGAGATTGTCATTGGACAGGTTTATTCTAAAAACGTTAATGAAAATAAAAATGCGAAAGAAAAAGATGTTACTGAAAGGGAGCACAAAAACTCAGAACTCTGAAAGATGACTAAAAATACTAATATACCAATAACTATTTTTGTTTTCGTAAGCTGTTTGAATATTGGTGTATATATATATATATATATAGTGTGTATTGTGGTGTGAGTTCAGATTTGTGCAGGGTAAAGTCAGGGGCTGGGACTGTAAAGCTATGAATATACTCAGGGCCATTATCTAGTAAAGCAGACACGCAGACATTTATATTTATCCAAATATATAATTGATGAAGGTTATATTAAGATTTGAAATATCTTTGTCCAGTAAGCCTGGCCAAGAAGACAGAACACATTAGTTACAAAATAAAATCTTGACCCATCATGACTTATGTGCCAGATATTATCAGTGATCATAAAAGAGTGAGACTTCCTTTGAGTAACTGTAGTTAAAAGCAAGACGGTTAGGATTCATTTTTGGCCAGTCACGTTAAAATGCTATAAAATTATGAAAAACCTCACAGGGAATCTTAGTCCATTTTCAACGTGAACTGGATTTAGGGTATTTCCCTTAATGAGCCTAACTAAAAGGGAACTGACCCCCATCCCCACCTTGGCAACCAACAGTGGAAAGAACTTCACTAAAAGTGGAAAAATAGCAGCCAGCTTCCCATATTTTCTGTCCATTATTCAGCCATTATTAGCACTGGAGCTGTAATATTTGAACCTATTTTCTCTTGGGGGCCTTTGGCTCCAATGGGAAACACAGACCACCCTCTCTCTCTGTGGCGAGAGGCTGTCAACATGTTGTGTGGTTGAACTCCATGGGGGGAAACAAAATAGCTCTGAATGAGTCTAGAGCCTTTCATCAGATGTGATGTATTAAATAAACACTTGGGGAAAGCATGTGCTCCACCCACTCTTATTTCCTATCCCAGGGGTTGAAAAACAGATGGTAGCCATAGGCTGCCTTTGCTGCCCCTATTAACTCTATATGATAGCGTAAAGGCTAACAGTCATATTTTGGAGAGCTCTATCAGGGCCAGCTCTAGTCTTTTGGGAGCCCAAAGCAAGATTTCCTGCAATTCTACCCATTTTGCTGACATGGCTAATTGATTGACGGTGTGACTGACATAACAACAGAAAAATTGTTGATGCACAACCACACTACCGACTTCCAGTAAGTTTACTAAAGTCCCTAAAGAAAGTTGGGGTTTTTTGTGTGTTTTTTTTGTGTGGTTGGGACCCCCCTAGCGGCATGGGGCCCTAATCGACCTCTTATGTTACTTATTCCTGAGCCCTATCCAAATAAATTCACTGAATGAAAGATCACCATTGTTGAGTTAAGAAGCAATGTTTATTGTCCCTTTCCTTTGCTGTCCGTTCACCTTTCATTGACTGGGTGGAGGTGGTCAGCGGAGAGGGTAAATAAAAACTGTGTTGTCACCCTCGCCGGTATATGGTTGATGTCAGCTATTCATCAGATTTCAGCTCCATCCATAAACCCTACGATGAGGGAGCTATGTTCCTGCTATAGCATCCCCATACCATGTGTTTTAATGCTGGAATCCATAGCTGTGAAACTGCCACATCCGTTTACACTATCAAAACAAAC
This sequence comes from Oncorhynchus tshawytscha, assembly GCF_018296145.1. Taxonomy (NCBI): domain Eukaryota; kingdom Metazoa; phylum Chordata; class Actinopteri; order Salmoniformes; family Salmonidae; genus Oncorhynchus; species Oncorhynchus tshawytscha. The sequence goes on along the minus strand of NC_056457.1, from coordinate 14,779,093 downwards.
AAAATACTTTTTACACTGTTTTTTCCTCCAATGCACAAAGTGGTGTCATGCACCCCAAAAATCTGAGGGGGCACAAAGTATGTGAGGATAGCTGGGGGGTCCAGAAGCTAGATAATGTCGACTTTTTCAAACACCTGAAATGGATATTTCCTGCAATCTACAGCCATAATCATTATGCTTAATTTCATGTAAAAAATATGTTTTTCTGTATATCTAAGCATGCCTCTTAGGTATATATATTTTTTACATATGTTGAATACTCATTTCCTTGGAACAAATTCAAGAATAAATGCCCCTGGGGCGGCTGGCGTTGTTTCACCTATTGCTTTAAGGATCTATTTAAAAGCACTTGACAATAGCAGGCTTTCCGCACCATTGACTCTGTTTATCTATAGCTGACTAATAGGAAGACATTTGAGATAACGCTTCTGAGATGTAGGAACATGAAACAACAACTTAACTTCTGACCATTGCCTGTGCAGCTTCAACAGCAAACTTAAACACACATTTAATGGAGGCAGGATTTGATACAGTGAAATGGCAGTTTGAATAGAAAAATGGACTTTGACAAAGCTCTCTTTGACAAAGATCAGTCTTGCCTTCAGTACAGGAAAGCGGTTGTGAAAATCCATACCAGGTTTCAAATAACTGCAAAAGGCCAGATGGTAAGGTGTGAGGGTTGTGGCGTACATGAAAGGCAAGGTAAGATGGCATACTTTAAAACCATTATTATTATGTCTCCAGCGTGTTATTTCTCTTAAGCTATGTGCTAGTCCACACCTCACATTGGCTTTCCAAGTAATGCCCTTCCAAACCTAAGTGCTGTGTGATAATCGTAAAAGCAGTTTGAAAACCCTAAAACATTCATTGAAATACAATAAAGTGTCTGTTAAAATGTAATTCAACACAAAGACCCAGGTCAGTGTTTTATTAAGTTATGCATACACAAATATGTTTTCCTGGTGTGCAGTAGCGCCCTCTACTGCGAGGTAACGTTAGCTTTCCTTTGGTCTCATATTAATTGCTACTGAACTTGGTGGGTGGTGTGAGGGTAGGCAATGCCACCAACCTTGAACCTTTCTAAAGACTGATAAGTCTGAACACTTAAAATGTTTACAGGAGTACATTTATTGGGGAGCAGCAGGAGCAGAAGTTTAAAAGTGTCAGGGCAGAAACATTGAGGGTTTTGATCACTTTGCTCTATTGACTGAATATTTTTTCCTTTCATCGTGTTGTGGCAAAATAACTCAACTCAGCAAAAAAAGAAACGTCCTCTCACTGTCAACTGCTTTTATTTTCAGCAAACTTAACATGTGTAAATATTTGTATGAACATAAGATTCAACAACTGAGACATAAACTGAACAAGTTCCACAGACATGTGAATAACAGAAATGGAATAATGTGTCCCTGAACAAAGGGGGGGTAAAAATCAAAAGTAACAGTCTGTATCTGGTGTAACAGTCCGTACCAGCTGCATTAAGTACAGCAGTGCAGCTCCTCTACATGGACTGCACCAGAGTTGCCAGTTCTTTATTTATTTACCTAGGCAAGTCAGGTAAAATATCAAATTTTCAATGACAGCCTAGAAACTGTGGGTTAACTGCTTGTTCAGGGGCAGAACGACAGATCTGTATCATATCAGCTTGGGGATTTGAACTTGCAACCTTCTGGGTACGAGTGCAACGCTCTAACCACTAGGCTACCCTGCCGCCCCACACACCTCTTGCTGTGAGGTGTCACCCCACTCTTCCACAAAGAAACCTGCAAGTTCCGGGACATTTTGGGGGGGAATGGCCCTTGCCCTTACCCTCTGATCCAACAGGTCCCAGACGTACTCAATGGGATAGAGGTCCGGGCTCTTCGCTGGCCATGGCAGAACACTGACATTCCTGTATTGCTGGAAACCACGCACAGAACCAGCAGTATGGCAGGTGGCATTGTCATGCTGGAGGGTCATGTCAGGATGAGCCTGCAGGAAGGGTACCACATGAGGGAGGAGGATGTCTTCCCTGTAACACACAGCATTGATAATGCCTGCAATGACAACAAGCTCAGTCCAATGTTGCTGTGACACACCGCCCCAGACCATGATGGACCCACCACCTCCAAATCGATCCTGCTCCAGAATACAGGCCTCGGTGTAACGCTCATTCCTTCGACGATGAACGCAAATCCAACCATCATCAAAGTGGGTGGGGTTATATCCTTCCTGTTTGGCCCTGTCCGGGGGTGTCCTCGGATGGGGCCACAGTGTCTCCTGACCCCTCCTGTCTCAGCCTCCAGTATTTATGCTGCAGTAGTTTATGTGTCGGGGGCTAGGGTCAGTTTGTTATATCTGGAGTACTTCTCCTGTCCTATTCGGTGTCCTGTGTGAATTTAAGTGTGCTTTCTCTAATTCTCTCTTTCTTTCTCTCTCTCGGAGGACCTGAGCCCTAGGACCATGCCCCAGGACTACCTGACATGATGACTCCTTGCTGTCCCCAGTCCACCTGGCCGTGCTGCTGCTCCAGTTTCAACTGTTCTGCCTTATTATTATTCGACCATGCTGGTCATTTATGAACATTTGAACATCTTGGCCATGTTCTGTTATAATCTCCACCCGGCACAGCCAGAAGAGGACTGGCCACCCCACATGTGCTCTCTCTAATTCTTTCTTTCTCTCTTTCTTTCTCTCTCTCTCGGAGGACCTGAGCCCTAGGACCATGCCCCAGGATTACCTGACATGATGACTCCTTGCTGTCCCCAGTCCACCTGGCCGTGCTGCTGCTCCAGTTTCAACTGTTCTGCCTTATTATTATTCGACCATGCTGGTCATTTATGAACATTTGAACATCTTGGCCATGTTCTGTTATAATCTCCACCCGGCACAGCCAGAAGAGGACTGGCCACCCCACATAGCCTGGTTCCTCTCTAGGTTTCTTCCTAGGTTTTGGCCTTTCTAGGGAGTTTTTCCTAGCCACTGTGCTTCTACACCTGCATTGTTTGCTGTTTGGGGTTTTAGGCTGGGTTTCTGTACAGCACTTTGAGATATCAGCTGATGTACGAAGGGCTATATAAATACATTTGATTTGATTTGATTTGATCACCCCTGGTGAGACAAAACCGCAACTCGTCAGTGAAGAGCAGATTTTGCCTGTCTGGTACAGCGACGGTGGATTTGTGCCCATAGGAGACATTGTTGCCAGTGATGTCTGGTGAGGACCTGCCTTACAACAGGCCTACAAGCCCTCAGTCCAGCCTCTCTCAGCCTATTGCGGACAGTCTGAGCACTGATGGAGGGATTGTGTGTTTCCGGTGCAACTCAGGCAGTTGTTGTTGCCAGCGTGTACCTGTCCTGCAGGTATGATGTTCGGAAGTACCGATCCTGTGCAGGTGTTGTTACACGTGGTCTGCCACTGCGAGGATGATCAACTGTCCGTTCTGTCTCCCTGTAGCTCTGTCTTAGGCGTCTCACAGTATGGACAATACAATTTAATGCCCTGGCCACATCTACAGTCCTCATGCCTCCTTGCAGCATGCCTAAGGCACGTTCACACAGATGAGCAGGGACCCTGGGCATCTTTCTTTTGGTGTTTTTCAGAGTCAGTAGAAAGACCTCTTTAGTGTCCTAAGTTTTCATAACTGTGACCTTAATTGCCTACCGTCTGTAAGCTGTTAGTGTCGACCATTCCACAGGTGCATGTTCATTAATTGTTTGTTTCATTGAACAAGCATGGGAGACCGTGTTTAAACCCTTTACAATGAAGATCTGTGAAGTTATTTGTACTTTTACTAATTATCTTTGAAAGACAGGGTCCTGAAAAAGGGACGTTTCTGTTTTTGCTGAGTTTATGTGGAAAATAGCTATTCTAACAAGATTTCATTAGCAATCAAAAGAGCAAACAACACTTAAATAATATATATTTATAGCTGTGTGTACTGTATGTCTTTAATGGGGTGCTCCTGAGTGGTGCAGTGGTCTAAGGCACTGCATCTCAGTACAACAGGCATCACTGGTTCAAATCCAGGCTGTATCAATGTGATTGGGGTGGCACACAATTGGCCCAGCGTCGTCTGGGTTTGGCCTTTGTTGTAAATAAGAATTTGTTCTTAACTGACTTGCCTAGTTATGTAAAAAATTATTGATAGGCAGTACTACAAAATGTCTCAAATATTCACTCAGATATTAATGACTACGTTAAAGCATTTCGCTACACTCGCATTAACATCTGCTAACCATGTGTATGTGACAAATAAAATTTGATTTGATTTGACATGCTATGCAAGCCAGTCCCAAGAGTTGTAGTCTAGTCTAATTAACTAATGAGATTGGGAGAAAGTCCAATATTAATGTTTCACATTCCTGACTTTCACCTAAGGTCTCCTCAACAAAAGATAGACATTTCCTGACTACCCTAGTCACCACCCTAGACATGGTGAGTTTGACGTGACAGACATTGGAAGGGCAACAGCTGTCTCAACAATAAAGATGTCCAGAGCAAAAACCTACTGACACCTCGGACAACACTGTTGACGACAAGGTCATCAGAGAGTTCATTCAGGGCAAATGAGACATGCCAGTCAATAAAGGGTAAGCTGTTCTAGAAATACTTTCAGCTTCTATGGAACTGTGCAATAAGAGTTAGTAGCCTTGGCTATAAATTGATGTTGGTAAAGGCTCAGACATTTAATTTCCTCTTCGTTATGTATTTGCATAATAGCTAGTACATTATTTTTTAACAAAATCAATGTTGACAATAATATTTTATTGGCACGTTGGCATTGGAAATATACGTTACACCGCAAAGGACACGCCATAAAAAGTGACTTCAAGGGCCTCCCGGGTGGCGCAGTGGTCTTGGGCACTGCATCACAGCACTTGCTGTGCCACCAGAGACTCTGTCGCAGCTGGCTGTGACCGGGAGGTCCATGGTGCGATGCAAAATTGGCCTAGCGTCGTTAGGGAGGGTTTGGCCGGTAAGTCTTGTCTCATGGCACACCAGTGACTCCTGTGGTGGGCCGGCTGCAGTGCATGGTCGCCAGGTGCACGGTGTTTCCTCCAATACATTGGTGCGGCTGGCTTCCGGGTTGGATGAGTGCTGTGTTAAGAAGCAGTGCGGGTTGTGTTTCGGGGGACACATGACCTTCGTCTCTCCCGAACCCGTACGGGAGTTGTAGCGATGAGACAAGATCGTAATTACTAACAATTGGATACCATGAAAATGGGGTAAAATTAATTTTAAAAAGTGACATCAAAGGATAATCAAAAATGATGGTTCCTCAAAGGTTCTTTGGTTCAATGTGGAACCATACTGACCCAAAAAACTCTTTGAGCCCTTCAATGGTTCTTTGCAGTTAAAACATGTGTTCTTTCCTCCTTTAGTGATCATTTAAATGTAGGGGCGGCTATTTTGGGGCGTGTTTTTTTCACAGCTCTTTTTGTGCAACTGTGAGTGAGAGTGTCAATTCCATTTTATCTACTCTCATGAGGATGATTAATTAAGTCAGTAGTTCTTTAGTATTTCCTCATGGACCACACAGTCGTTCCAAAGCTAGCTAGCACACATGATTCAACTTGTTGATAAACAAAATAATAAAATCAATGAAATTTGAACAACATAATATGACTATTAAACCAGAAAAAAAACACCCTGTATGGTTCTACAAAGAACCTTTGAGATTTGAGAAAGGTTCTTTATAGAACCATTCTCCTTAAAGAACCATAAAAAAGGGTTTTATATAGCCCCAAAAATGGATGTAACCATAGCGGAACCCTTTTTTTTGGTGCTATAGAAAATATTTTTTAATGGTTCTTTATAGAACCTTACAAGTTCCATTTAGAACCTCTTCATGTTCTTAGAAGTAATGGTTTGGACACACTGGCGGAACCTTTCCAGTTGAAAAGGTTCCTTGAGGAACCCCTCTGAACAGGATCTTCGAAGAACCCCTGTGTAAAGGTTAAATCCAGAACCTATTTGTGATGGGAGGGGTTCAATTGTGAAAGTTTTTAATAATATATTGTACGGGTGGCAGCCTATCAGATTGTAGGCGTGGCTTTTAGATGGTTATTTCTGGTCAGCCGTTAGCGTAAATGTCATTCCTGTTCATCATCTTAAGTATGTATACTGCAAATTAAAAAGTTCCTTCAATATTTATGCATAGTGCCCTCTCTGTTTATTATCAATGCATGGTCACGTGTACAGAAGTTTAATATTAACAGTTTTCACCAAAACTGTCAAAATACTCATCAACAAACGAAGAACTAATGCAGGCAAAATATCTGCACTACATTGTGAGAAAAAACAATATATACAGCTGAAGTTGGAAGTTTACATACACTTAGGTTGGAGCCATTAAAACTTGTTTTTCAACCACTCCACAAATTTCTTGTGAACAAACTATAGTTTTTGCAAGTCGGTTAGGACATCTACTTTGTGCATGACACAAGTAATTTTTCAAACAATTGTTTACAGACAGATTATTTCACTTACAACTTACTGTATCACAATTCCAGTGGGTCAGAAGTTTACATACATTAAGTTGTCTGCGCCTTTCAACAGCTGATGTCATGGCTTTAGAAGCTTCTGCCTGGCTAATTGACATCATTTGAGTCAATTGGAGGTGTACCTGTGGATGTATTTCAAGGCCTACCTTCAAAATCAAAAGAAATGAGCCAAGACCTCAGAAAATAAATTGTAGACCACCACAAGTCTGGTTCATCCTTGGGAGCAATTTCCAAACGTTCATCTGTGCAAACAATAGTATGCAAGTGTAAACACCATGGGACCACGTGACCATCACACCGCTCAGGAAGGAGAAGCGTTCAGTCTCCTAGAGATGAACGTACTTTGGGGTGAAAAGTGCAAATCAATCCCAGAACAACAGCAAAGGACCTTGTGAAGATGCTGGAGGAAAAAGGTACAAAAGTATGTACACTGCTCAAAAAAATAAAGGGAACACTTAAACAACACAATGTAACTCCAAGTCAATCACACTTCTGTGAAATCAAACTGTCCACTTAGGAAGCAACACTGATTGACAATAAATTTCACATGCTGTTGTGCAAATGGAATAGACAACAGGTGGAAATTATAGGCAATTAGCAAGACACCCCCAATAAAGGAGTGGTTCTGCAGGTGGTGACCACAGACCACTTCTCAGTTCCTATGTTTCCTGGCTGATGTTTTGGTCACTTTTGAATGCTGGCGGTGCTTTCACTCTAGTGGTAGCATGAGACGGAGTCTACAACCCACACAAGTGGCTCAGGTAGTGCAACTCATCCAGGATGGCACATCAATGCGACCTGTGGCAAGAAGGTTTGCTGTGTCTGTCAGCGTAATGTCCAGAGCATGGAGGCGCTACCAGGAGACAGGCCAATACATCAGGAGACGTGGAGGAGGCTGTAGGAGGGCAACAACCCAGCAGCAGAACCGCTACCTCCGCCTTTGTGCAAGGAGTAGCAGGAGGAGCACTGGCAGAGCCCTGCAAAATGACCTCCCATCTGCTCAAACGGTCAAAAACAGACTCCATGAGGGTGGTATGAGGGCCGGACGTCCACAGGTGGGGGTTGTACTTACAGCCCAACACCGTGCAGGACGTTTGGCATTTGCCAGAGAACACCAAGATTGGCAAATTAGCCACTGGCGCCCTGTGCTCTTCACCGATAAAAGCAGGTTCACACTGAGCACATGTGACAGACGTGACAGAGTCTGGAGACGCCGTGGAGAACGTTCTGCTGCCTGCAACATCCTCCAGCATGACCGGTTTGGCGGTGGGTCAGTCATGGTGTGGGGTGGCATTTCTTTGGGGGGCCGCACAGCCCTCCATGTGCTTGCCAGAGGTAGCCTGACTGCCATTAGGTACCAAGATGAGATCCTCAGACCCCTTGTGAGACCATATGCTGGTGCGGTTGGCCCTGGGTTCCTCCTAATGCAAGACAATGCTAGACCTCATGTGACTGGAGTGTGTCAGCAGTTCCTGCGAGAGGAAGGCATTGATGCTATGGACTGGCCAGCCCGTTCCTCAGACCTGAATCCAATTGAGCACATCTGGGACATCATGTCTCGCTCCATCCACCAACGCCACGTTGCACCACAGACTGTCCAGGAGTTGGCAGATGCTTTAGTCCAGGTCTGGGAAGAGATCCCTCAGGAGACCATCCACCACCTCATCAGGAGCATGCCCAGGCGTTGTAGGGAGGTCATACAGGCAAGTGGAGGCCACACACACTACTGAGCCTCATTTTGACTTGTTTTAAGGACATTACATCAAAGTTGGATCAGCCTGTAGTGTGGTTTTCCACTTTAATTTTAAGTGTGACTCCAAATCCAGACCTCCATGGGTTGATAAATTTGATTTCCATTGATAATTTTGTGCACATTCAACTATGTAAAGAAAAAAGTATTTAATAAGGATATTTCATTAATTCAGATCTAGGATGTGTTATTTTAGTGTTCCCTTTATTTTTTTGAGTAGTGTATATCCACAGTAAAACGAGTCCTATATTGACATAACCTGAAAGGATGCTCAGCAAGGAAGAAGCCACTGCTCCAAGACCGCAATTAAAAAGCCAGACTACGGTTTGCAACTGCACATGGGGACAAAGATCGTACTTTTTGGAGAAATGTCCTCTGGTCTGATGATACAAAAATAGAACTGTTTGGCCATAATGACCATCGTTATGTTTGGAGGAAAAGGGGGAGGCTTGCAAGCCGAAGAACACCATCCCAACCGTGAAGCAGGGGGGGGCAGCATCATGTTGAGTGGGTGCTTTGCTGCAGGAGGGACTGGTGCACTTCAGAAAATAGATGGCATCATGAGGTAGGAAAATTATGTGGATATATTGAAGCAACATCTCAAGACATCAGTCAGGAGGTTAAAGCTTGGTCGCAAATGGGTCTTCCAAATGGACAATGACCCCAAGCATACTTCCAAAGTTGTAGCAAAATGGCTTAAGGACAACAAGGTCAAGGTATTGGAGTGGCCATCACAAAGCCCTGACCTCAATTCAATAGAAAAATTGTGGGCAGAACTGAAAAAGCGTGTGCAAGCAAGGAGGCCTACAAACTTGACTCAGTTACACCAGCTCTATCAGGATGAATGGGCCAAAACTCACCCAACTTATTGTGGGAAGCTTGTGGAAGGCTATTGGAAATGTTTGACCCAACATAAACAATTTAAAGGCAATGCTACCAAATACTAATTGAGTGTATGTAAACTGCTGACCCATTGAGAATGTGATGGGAAAAAAAGGTGAAATAAATCATTCTCTCTACTATTATTAAAATTTCACATTCTTAAAAATAAAGTGGTGATCCTAATTGACCGAAGACAGGGAATTTTTACTAGGATTAAATGTCAGGAATTGTGAAAAAACTGAGTTCAAAAGTATTTTTCTAAGGTGTATGTAAACTTCCGACTTCAGCTGTACATATTACCTCAATTACCTTGACGAACCGGTGCCCCGCTCATTGACTCTGTACCAGTACCCCTGGTTTATATCCTCACAATTGTTATTTTACTGCTGCTGTTAAATGATTTGTTACTTTTATTTTGCATTTTTTACTTATCTATTTTTTACTTAACATGTTTTTCTTAAGGGCTTATAAGTAAGCGTTTCACTATAATGTCTACACCTGTTGTATTCGGCGCATGTGACAAATACCATTTTGATAGGTTTCAAATGCATCAAGAAATAATCATATTTATATGCCTAGCAATCAACAAATATACATTGTTTAAAGCACATGTCTACAAGCCCCAGTCACAAATGACAGCTCCAAAAAGCTGGTGAACAACATGTGAACGAGAAACTCATAGAATCATGACTCTTTCAAGATTTCAGTCCATCGTTGGCCGTTAGGGGGTCCTGTGTGTTCTAAGGATTACTGACTCAAATTAACAAAATTAGTCATAAGATTCATTCTTTTAACTGAACAAGACAAAAAAAAAATCGAAGTCCATTTGAAGAGCACAACATCTCATTAATAAAACAATACAACTGAACAGATGAACAGCAATGATTTTGACTCTAACAGGTTGCCCAAAAAATATATATCTTAAAGCCACGCCCTTACTAAGCCACACCTAAACTCCAGGGTTCCTCCAAGAACCCATTGCTACATTGAACCATTAAAAGGTCCCTCAAAAACCCCTCAACTAACCAAAGGTGCAAATATGAACCATTGACTTGCAATGGTTCCTTGAGGACCTCCATGGGTTCCTTGAGGATCTCCAGGTTTCCTCGAGTCACCACTAATTCTCTCTTAGGCTGATCCAGAGAGACTCATCCATGCTTTTATTACAAGCAGGCTTGACTACTGTAATGCTCTCCTATCTGGTCTACCCAAGAAAGCCAGTAGTCAACTGCAAAACATACAGAATACTGCAGCACGGGTACTGACCAAGACCAAAAGGAGAGCACATATTACACCGGTTTTAATGTCTCTGCACTGGCTGCCTGAGTTTTAGAATTCATTAAAAGATGCTTCTGTTTGTTTTTAAATCAATCCATGATTGTGCTCCCCAATACATGTCAGACATGCTTTTAAGTTATGTACCCAGTAGGTCCCTCAGGTCTTCTGGCACTGGCCTTTTAACTATCCCAAAGCCTAGGACCAAGAGGCATGGAGAGACAGCCTTTAGGTATTATGCCCCTGGAATAGCCTTCTAGAGAACCTGAGAGGGGCAGAAACTGTGGACATATTTAAAAGAGATCTTGAAACACACATTTTTAGCTTTGTTTTTCCTTCATTCAGTTTGCGTTATTATTTTTGTTTTATATCCATTTATGTTTGTTGTGTAGTAAATATTTCAGTTTTTATTGTCAATGTTTTTTGCGTTGCATTCCATGTCTGAAATGTGCTATATAATGAAGCTGGATTTGATTTGAAGAGTGTAAAGTACCAGAAACGATTCCGCTATTCTTACAAGCCCAATAACCCGTATTTGGCACGATATAGAACCATTTGTTTTTAGTGTGTTCCGATAGGAAGGAAGAATAGGAAGGGGAAGGGTTAATTTGCGGCTGGGGAAACCTGATGCTAATTAAGTCTTTGGAATGTCATACTAGCATTCTATTCCAGAAGCCTTCAGAGTGGGTCAGACATGGAGTGAGGGGAGCGATGCACGTTTCAAATTGTTTTCTTATTGACGACATTCAAAAAGGGCATCCACACCAAATACCAGAGCCACAGGTAATGTTCCCTATTGTTTTGTCTGTTGGAGTTTACTTTGTCATATCTGGATTTCAGGTAGCCTACTTTAACTGTTATAGTTAAACATGAAAATACATACAGGGGGAATCCAGACTAAACCAAATGTAATTTAATCAAATAAGCATATCTATCCAAAAATGACATTTTTGCGCACTGGTGTCATAAGAGCGAAAAGATGCTGAAATTTAAATCCTTTTCATTTTCTCCAGGGAGATAAACAAATGCAAAATGGCATTGTCCAGAACAGTGCTGTTGTTATTGGTGTACTCGTTATCACTACATGACACAGTAAGAGGTGTCGCAGAGATATGCCGGGGGACTCACTGCCACGGTGGCGAGACTGGGGATCCCAGACCGTGCGTCGGAGCCCAATGCCTGGGGGGTAGATCATCCAGACCACCGCGGCAATATAATCCAACAACACAGGGCAGATCGGGACAGGCAGTCCCCAGCCAGCACCATGTGTACCACAGCTCTCAGTCAAGAGGAGACACAACAGACACGTATGTTGTTCAACCACAGCGCGGTAGGCACAGTGACAGCGTTAGAGAAAGCGCAAGGATGCAAACGTCTGAAGTTTTCGGTTCAGGATGTACTGGAGCGGATTGCGTTACTCCTCAGAAACAGCTCCACGCTTTTAACGACACCAGAGACTGCAAAGGAATCGAATGTAAATTACCACTAAGGATACGGCCAAAGCCCCGTCCAAAAGATTGTGTGGGAGAGGGCTGTCTGGCTGATGATGCCGCAGCTTCCAGCCAGCCTTCCCCTGTCCATATGCCGGACAGAGCTGCTCAGTTTCTGGGAGAATTTCCAGAGTTTGGATATCCTGCATCTGAACTTGGCAGTGCGCCTTTGGGAGTGCAGCTCACATGTGACATTAACCCAGGTTAGTATATACCCACACATCAATTGTACATGAAATATATTATTATTAGTGTTATAATGCCTTAAAATACTACACAGTAACAGAAAACTGTAAATTATATGGTGATTTGGGGTATTATAAACAGTCAAATACTCTGAAACATTTTACTGCATCACACTGTACATTATGGTGCATTGTGGGAAAATATTTTGGGCATAGCAAGACATTGCTGTATTTCGTATGGTACTGTCGTATGGTACTGTCATTCCACCCCACAGAATACCATACCATATCTTTGGTGCGCTAATAACCGTTTGACCACTAGTGGGTGCATGGTATTGTTGTTTTTGGTTCATTAACATATTTTGAGGGTTGGGCATGTAGTAGGCTATATTTGTTGCACCCTCGAGTGAGAATGCTGTACTCTGTGGTTATAGTGCCCCATCAATTTGGATGGGCAGCAACTATTAAACCTTTACCATGTCCTTTTGGTCTGTTTTGTAGTGATGGGAGTACAAAGCTTCCTGACGCATTGAGATTTTCCATCCAATTGTGTTGAATGATGAACTTATTTTCAAGGCTTTGATCAACACAGTATACACTAGTGGCACCTGCTGGTCAAAATAATTTAGAGCTGCCAAATTACTATAGACGATGTCCCATAGCGTGAGCGTAGTGTAGCCTTTGTCTTCTGCCAAATAAATACCAAACCAATAAGGTTGTTCAGCAAAGCTTCAGACATCATTGATCACATGCTTCTGATAAAGTGATACAGTCATCGGCACACTGCTTCGATTCCAACGCATGCCTCGGAGCTCCAGCATTCAACATAACATCACTACTGTTTTGCCCTGTAGTCGATGCCAGTTTGGAAGCCTTTGGTAAGACCTCTAGAAGTGCAAGTGATATAAATACCCAAATATTAATTAATATGCTATAATGTGTAAACACTTTACCTAGCAGCCAACATGCTTGCACCAATCCCTTAACTCCTCCCTCAATGAATTTCATTCATCCATTCATTTACCTTTTTTTTACAGTATATTTTATGGTATTGTACTTTGTGTAATTACACAGTACTTGCTTTGATGCCGTATTTATATTACATTAGGTGTACTGTAATATGAAATACAGAGTTTTACTTGCCACGAGCTGCCTGTAATCTACTGTCAAATCCACAGTAACACCTTTACAGTGTAGGCTGTCTATTGAGAAGAACGTAATTGACAGACGAGGGAAGATGCATAGTGTGTAAAAGGGGTTCCAACTCGTGCCAGATTGAACTCCGTGGATGTGTGCGCAATTTGGAACCCCTTTACACAATGCATATGCAAAATAACCAAAGTAGTCTCATTCCAGAACAAGCGGTTTTCATCGCGATTATTTGTCTTGTAGGCTACATAGATTTTTGTTTAGAAATTACATGGAAATCACATAATATTCCTATAATTACTTTAAATTTATTTGGGATTCATTTAACATGCAACATTAGGCATCATTGCTACCATCTTCTTGTGTTTGAGACCCAAGATTATGCATGCATTGACTGCAGTCCAATTGAACTAGAAAATGTCTGGCAGTCAAGAAAACTTAGAATGCTTTGATGTCTATAAAAAGCCTGCCTAGGAAACTTCCATTACTTGATGTTGGACTTTTAGATTTTGTACCAAAATAGTTTAACAAAACAAAAACAAAAAGTATTTAATCTCAAAAAGGGATGTACTGTATTATCATAATTTCACAATATATTTAACTTAGCATTAATTTCACTAATGATTTGCTGAACGGTTTTGAAGTCTAATCATCTTAGAGTACAGGAGCACACTATTAGTACTTGATTCCAGTTTAATAGCTAGCTATACATAGTTCCACATCCTATCTCTGACTACTCCACACGATAAACCCTGCCCTATTCCATCTCACAGGGGAGAATGAGGTGCCTTCAGAGGATGCCCTCATCTTACACCTCCAACTGGCTAAGGGGCAGGAGAAGCTGGTAGAGGCCCTTCAGGCTCAGCAGACGATCATCCGCGACCTGCAGCAAAAGCTAGCCGAACAGCAGGGGGCGCTGTTGGTCCAGCAGCGGGAGATCCTGGAGCAGCAGCGCCGCATGTATGAGCAGATGGACGTGGTCAAGGCACAGTATGGCCTGCTCTCTGACACCGTCAAACAGGTGTCCTTCCAAGGCCTCCAAGGGGAGCTCCAGAGCTACTTCGAGAGCCACCTGGCAGGCCTCCAGAGCCAGGCTCGGAGCCACCTGCAGAAGTCCTATGCCGTTCGCAAGGACATGCACATGGATGTAGATGCTAAATTGATGGATGTGGTCGGGGAAGCCCACCTTCCGCACCCCCTGCTGGGGTGTGGCGCCCCGTGTGGACCGGAGGATTACTGTGACTTCCAGAGGGAGCCACCGCAGTGTGAGAAGTGTACCATGTGCCCACCTGGTTTCTTCCTGGTCTCCCAGTGCTCTCCCAATGCAGACAGAATATGCCAGGACAGAGACGAATGCCTTGAATTACCAAACCTATGTGGACAGGGAGTGAAGTGCATCAACACTCCAGGTAAGGCTTACAACATTTCTAATTTGTAATTAGACATGATATCCATCCTGGTTCCAGAAGTCCTTTTACTGAATAGTCAACTAAGAGTATCAAGCAATTTGGCACATGCTCATATTTCTGATCTCCTTCTCCCATCTCTTTGTCGTTGTTTGATGCTGAGCAGGAGGGTTCAGGTGCCTGGGCATGTCGGAAAGGGAGGCTGCTGCTGGAGTATGTGGCCATGACTACTTCTACAACCAGGAGCTTCCGGAGTGCCAGGCCTGTTCTGACTGCAATGGAGAACCCATTGCCATCCCCTGTACAGCCACCAGTGATTCTGTCTGTGGACCCTTCACAGACAACCTGATGTCCCAGTCCTGGGGTGCCACCGTGACCTTGCCCCCAGCCAGGGCCCCCGGCAGCCACATCTTCCCTGGCCTCCAGCTCAATGTCCAGAGCAAAGAAGCCAGCGACTTGCTGTCCAACCATGCCGGCCGGCTATCCTTCCAGCAGCACGGCTTGATGTGGCTGGACCATAACTTTGCCCTAAAGCACAATTGCAGGAACTTCCTCCAGGTGGGCATGCGACTCAACAGCAGTCAAGAGGAGGAGGGCCACGACCTCAGTGGGGTCCGCATTGAGCAGCCAGACGGGAAGTACTTCCAGGGAGTTAGTGTTAGTGGCATCGCAGAGGTCGAGCCCAACCACATGCTGACTCTGTTCCTGAAGAGTCCCAACCAGCATTGCAACCAGAGCAAGGACCTTCATGTCTACGAACTCAACGGGCCTTCCTTCAGCATGCTCTGGCTGTCCCACGATACTGGAGCCGTGGCCATGACAGCACAGATGTCAATGTCAGCCCACTACCAGACCAACTACCGTCCAACCTTCCGCATCACCTCCGTCTCTGACCCTTACATGGTGGGGTTGACCCACGACAGCCGCGGGGTGCGCTTCACAGAGAGTGGTGTGGTTAAATTTGTCCTACAGCAAGCACTGTACTCCATGGGCCACACCTGCATCCGAGAGGGCTTCTCTCTGGTGGCCTACGCCAACCGCAACGGGACCAACCAGGAATTGATGCAGGCATTCAAGTCGGGCGTCAACTACAGGGACACATCCATCACCCTTTCTGGGGCTGTCAGGGTGGATAGTGGGCACTCGCTTAGTTTCGAGATCCTATCCCCATCCCAGTGTAATATCCGCTACTTTGGAGACAGTACTGGGATCAGTATACTGAGCCTTATCTGGATCCCCTCAGCTGTCTCCTCTGCCCTGACTGCCACAGTGTCCAGGACAGGCCTTCCCTCTGGAGTCGTCCGCAACAAAGCCCTCCTCTTCCAGCAGGTCAGCCCAGAATCAGACCAAGTGCGCCTGGCCCATTCTGGGGAACCCAACGGCCAAAAGAACTTTGTCTTCTGGGGGGATGGGACAGCTAACGTGGCCCTCAACCTGAAGCTGATCCATTCGTGTAACGTGGTGAAGCTCACTCTGCACCGGCAGGGGGGCAGCGGGGAGAGTGGACAGGCTACACCTGTGGCCCAGCAGATTTCTGGGCACATGCCTGAGGGCAGCGAGTGGGCCAACGTGGGCCTGAGGGCCTCCTTCCAGGTCCAAAACGGTACAGCCATCTATGTGACACTGGACTGCGTACGTGGTCGTGTTAACCAGATCACCCACAAGGGAGGCACTAACATATCCATCCTCTGGGTGGCGTTGTGATCCAAAAAGAGGACCTTTTTTGTTGTTGACTCTGTCACATTTTGTCAACACGTTTTAAAAACAAACATGGTTTCGCACAATTTCAAATTACAGAGCAAATTTGGAACCTCACTTAACGTCACAGGTGCTTCCAAGGTAGAGGAACTTTTTTGAAATGGAAGGTTGTGTTTTGTCTAATGTTAACATTTTTGTTATGTTAATGTTGTTTGTATCTTATGACTGATACTTTGTTGATTCATTGATTTTTTTGGGGGGGATGACAAGTACTGATGTTGCTCGAAGTACTTCGGCTGGTTGAGCAGTGACCAATTATTTTGTATGAAGTAAGCTGAATGATGTGTGTGTGTTTATAATGTTTGTTATGCTTTTTATTATGCTATATCTTATTCCATCAATTTCCTGCACATGAATATGAAATGTTGCCTTTCAATGCGTGTGTATTAGAGTATTTTGATAAAAGAGCATTTAAATATTTTAAAATGTATTATATTTAACTTTCACCAAGCTGTTATTTTTATTTCATATTTTCAATAACTTATTCTGAATTTTATGTCACTTAAAATAATAGTAGAGTAACATTGGAAAAAAATGTATCGATATACTATTGGAAACAATACCTTACTTCATAAACAGAATTGTACTTCAATCTATTTTGATAAAACGATCACAGTTGTGTCAATACTGTGCTTCTAGGATACATGTATGTCAAACAATAGAATTATGTTACAAATATTTATGTGACCATGGAACTACAGTATAAGTGTAGTATACATTACATATACTTACGTAAATGGTGTAGGGAAAGTTTATCCTCAGATTATTATCATCTTTACATTTGATAATTCACACAAATCAGGTTTTATGTAGCAACAATATGTTAACCGTTAACTGCATAATGTATGTTGTGCTTTAGCCTCAATACTCTTGGCCCTGTGGAAGTGCTGCCTATGCATAGCATTCTTAATTGCCTTTGTGCATGTTCTGTCCCCCAAACAATTAGACACAATGAAGTGTTTCAGCGATTTGGCAGCGAAGCGAAGCAAAGCGGTCGGTCACTGAAATACCTCTGCTTTATTTTCACTTCGCCATGCAATGCTTGGTGATTTGTTTGACTTCACATGTATTGTAGAACAACAATGAGTGTATTCTTGTTTTTTTCAAAGCCAAATAAAAATTCACAAATTTTGTAAGAGGTTGATTCTCCCTCTTGCTTAAAAAAATAAAATAAAAATGTACCAAAAAGTGATGAGGGGGTCAGCATCTAGGTGTGATTTTTGGGATGAACTGAGATTGATTGAGATGTCATTCATGTAGAAAATGTATGTCCTGATATAGAGGCTTTGATTAAAAATGTGAATGACGGCACACAGTCTCACCTCCACCATGTGACTGAATCACATGATATGAGCCTAATTCTTCAGTCTTTTCAACCATGACAGCTTTAAAACTGACCCCACCATCCTGACAACCATCATACATGAAATACCCAGTATTTTCCACAGCTTAAATAGAAAACTTAACAGCCAGACATTACTCATGT
Source organism: Oncorhynchus tshawytscha (assembly GCF_018296145.1). Taxonomy (NCBI): domain Eukaryota; kingdom Metazoa; phylum Chordata; class Actinopteri; order Salmoniformes; family Salmonidae; genus Oncorhynchus; species Oncorhynchus tshawytscha. The sequence continues at coordinate 14,761,226 of NC_056457.1, read as the reverse complement.
CATGGAGTCCCAAACATATTGAACCTATTTGAAATCAACTTTTTAAGCAAGGTAGGTGTCCAAATTGCAGAAATAAATCATACAGTTGTACTAATTATTGGTCTTGAATCATTTTAGAATCAATCCATCATATTTAACACACAGGTAAACTATCCCTCTCCAGACATGACTAATAGCGGCTGAATCGGAACGAAAACTGATTGTGAGAAATAATCGAATGTGTCTGTCTGCAGTCTGAATTGAAAACAGGTGTGTGAGATGGAGCGACGCTCCAGATTTCTCATGTTGTCGATCAAATGGGACCCACAGTGTATGAGGGGAAACATCAAAGGCAGCAGAGAGACAGAGCTGTGTGTGTAAGAGAGAGAGAGAGAGGGAAAACGAGAAGAGAGAGGATGTCTGTGTGCATCTGCGTGTATGTGGGTGTTTACGTGTACGTACGTTGTGCACGTGTCTAGAGCAAAACAATAGTGTGCATTATAAACTATGGACCGTTAAGACAGAAGTATTCAAACTGAATTTTCACTTTTTAATTCGAACCATGTGTTTCTTCTACAATTCTCATACTCATTAACACTCAAATGTTTGACACAAATCATGTGTGTGTGTGTGTGTGTGACAGTCAGTGTTAATTCATAAAAAGACAGTCCAGTATCATTTAAAAGATAGACCATTAAGGTGCTATGAAACCTGAATCACTGTAAACTTATCCAGTGGTGCTTGGAGAGACATCATTCACCACCACAAAGCATATATGTGCAGTGAGTTTATTTACCTTCTTATGGCTTAACCACTGATGTATATAAACCCTGGATTTCTGATGCAATGAATTTGCCAATGAGAGGCTTTGAAGACATTTTTTTTTTAGTACTTTCACACAATTATACTTTAAGGAAGTGTTTTATATATTTTTTAGCTCACATAATATAATGTAAACGTATCCATGAAGGTAGGTCTCTGTAATAGAATATATGTGGCAAAAACTAATGTAGATATTTACAATTGCATTTCTATAGCTTACAAAATATTTTTTACGAAGGTGGGGGAGTGTCAAGATGGAGGCCCGGTGGCTTCAAAACATCGCACCCTTTCGGTCATCTAGTATATATATAAATAATTGGGCTTAAGTCCTTTCCTTTGCTTGCATGTTTTAAACCTTTAAAAAGGTCCAATGTAGCCATTCTTATCTTAATATCAAATCATTTCTGGGTAACAATGAAGTACCTTACTATGATTGTTTTTAATTAAAATGGTCAAAAAGAAACAAAAATAGCTTCCTAGCAAAGAGTATTTCTCAAACAAGAATTTAGCTTGGACTGAATTTGAAAACTGAAAACTAGCTGTTATTGGCAGAGAGGTTTGGAACTCTTTCTTATTGGACAATTAATGATGTCACCAGGCAGGCTAAAACATCCCACCAAAACAGGCTGAAATTTCAGGCTGTCGTTTCAAACAGCTCTTACACTAAAAGGCCATTATCAAAATGTTCAGAATTTCAGAGTATTATTCCAAACTCATAGTGTGAATATATATACATACATATATAAAAATATAAAACACAGGAAAATAACATTTTTGACTGCAGTGGGCCATTAAGACTTGAGGTCACACTGACAAACAACCAACTCCATCCTCATCTTTTTTCCACAACAGTCCTATCTTCTGAATGAGTACTAAACTGGATGCTATTTGATTGCAATGCATTCACTTGTGGGAGGGTGTTGAGTGCTATTTAACTGCCATAACGTTAAGTATCTAGAAATTATATTGAGTAATTACATTCTTATTACCACAATGAAATAGGCTACAGTAACTACATGGAATTAGGTAAATACTATAAACTTTATTAAGTATCCTCAACTGCAACACTGGGATGTACAGTATGATAACTAGACCTAGGGTTACAATATTCCAGGAATGTTAAATAAGTTCCCTGGTTTTCCAGGAATCCTGGTTGAAGCCCTAGCTAGTTCCACGGTCCCCCATGGGCCTATCTATTATAGCAACATCAGTTGCAGTGATTTGTAGTCCTCGCTGAACCCTCTCCAAACCCAAACCTGGCCCCTTTTACCTTAATGTTGACTTAAAAAGGACAAACCCAGAGAAGGAGTCTAATCAAAAGCGGATGTGAAAGCCAGTCATTCCTCTTGTCTGCAGTCAATGTAAGCCATGTGGGCTGTTTTTCTCTGAGGCCACAAGCCACCAAATAAACACAATACAGGAGGTTAGCCTAACATGGATTGGCTGTCTGTCTTCGTGTTGTATACTGTTAAACGTGTCCGGTTCTTCTTTATTAAAAAAAGCATTTAGGCCCAAGGTTGACGTCTAACCCCAAAAAATATTTTAAGAGGATGTGATGTCACACACACACACACCACATCATTACATAGCGTCACTTTGAAAAGAGGGTAAAGGGAGAAAAACACATTTGTGATGGCTCACTCTATATAGAGTATGTCCATAATCATTTACTCAAAACCAGCAGACATACTGCACTGTACTGGATGAGCATAATCCATTAGAAGAACAAGTTGAACGTGTCTGTTTGGATTGGATGAGAGTTATGTACTATTGCAATGTTCATAGTGTGTATTTAGCTTTTTGTGAGGCTCTAAAACTCCACTGCTATTTGTATCTCATCTAACAGCTTTGACATTTCTTGTTGGAGTAGTAGAGTAAAAGTAGTAATTTTCCATTATGCTAACGCACCTTCTTAAAAGACAGGGGCACTTTGCGACACGATCTCAGTTGGTTGCTACAGACCACATTCCATGCTTGGCTACTTTAATAATTACACCGCCCACTCTCTCTGCTAATAAGTAACTAATGGTTCACCAATTATAGCTAACAGCACTGGAATAGAACAGGGAGGGAGTGTGTGTGTGTGTGTGTGTGTGTGAGTGTATGGCTGTGTATATGCGTGCGTATGCATGCGCATGAACCCCTCTGACCGCTGGTTGCGAGGTTTCAGTCTAACGTTCTTGGCCACTGATTACGTCTCACTCTCCTTACCATCCTCTACAGTATTATAACCATATTATGTTTCTCTCTCCTGCTCTAAAGCCCCGTTTAAACCGTGTGTGTCCTTTGTCCTGATCTTGTCCACATTCTGACTGTGCCCACAATTTTTAGACAGGTCATATCTTATTTTGTTAACAGACAAGATAAGAACAAGATCAGGACAATATCAGGATGCATGTTAGCAGCAGGTATAAATGGGGCTATAGATAATCTCTTCCTCTCTTTCATTCCTCTTCTCTCCATCTGTGCAAGTCTTTCACTCTCTTTATCCCTCAGAGGGGTTAGTGATGCATGCTGGAATGAAATAGCAGGTCACTAGCCACAAACACAGGCTGAAACTTACTGTTAACGGGCCCAAGCAAAAGCCTTTCAGTTCAGAAGGCTGCAAAATTCTGCCTGCCTGCCTGCCCCCTCTCTTCTACTCCCATTTGCTCACAGCATGCTGAAAGAGTAGCATTTACTAGAACTATGAAATATGCCTTTTCTAGACACATTTTGGACCAAGTTTATGTTCTTATCAGTAAAGGTTTGGGGCAGTTATTGGGGCAGCTAAAAATGTTAGGGCAACTAAAAAAAGAATTCAATTCACAATATCTTCGATTCTCAGCTTTGGCCACAGCTCTGCATATTTCACCCTGATTTCTGGCCAATTCTCTGATTACCAAGATCGTACCATTTAATTTGCATACTCTTTTTTACAACCTTAATCATGTTGGTGTCAAAGGCAATCAGAATGATCGAGTCATGCAGAATCTCAATGAGGCTGAGAAAAAGCTGTGTGTCTCTATAAAAAACATGTCAGAGAGAGATTGCGGCCATCTTCATGAATAACCAATTAGAACGCTGACGATAAATAGCTTCTTGGCTGGATATGAGCAAGCATGTCCCTGTGGTGTATATTTTTTGAAACAGTGGATGAATGCTCCCCATTTCACATCAACTCCCTGGTGGACTCTACAGTTAATTGCCTTCTCCAGCAGGCGCTTACAGATGATCTATCTCTGAATACATCCACACAAACGACTGATCGCAGCCGGTTGAGGTCTGTGAATATGCATTGTGCATTCGACCACAAAGCTGTTTATGTTACAAGACCATTGACACTGTTACAGATGTTAGCAAATTAGCTTAGCCTATAACTGCTTAAAACAGGTCAGTGGAACCTGTACAGACGTTTCCCTTTCCACGTCTGTAACAGTCAGGCTCCATTATCTTACAGATACTTCCCCCAAGTGGAAGCTCAGTACATTACCGAAGAAGAAGAGCCCATTAGAAACACACAACACAAGACAAAGAATGGGAAGGACAATAAAGCTGCCCAGTTGAAATAGGGCATCAACGATGTTGACACTCTTCGTGTGACCCCTATACCTTGTTTCCATCCCGTCATGGATCCGGTGAACAGAGTCATGGGGAGAAATGAAGGGGAGAAGACGACCCTGACATCAGATGTATTGCCTCAACCTCATAGCATTAGAAGACAGTGCGAGATGAAAAACACCTACCCCAAAACACACAAACATCTGGTTAGGTGTAGCTGCCCTACTGCAGGAAGGTAATATAATCACATGCACGACTTAAAATAGGAATAACATAGCAGAGATGCTAATGGTTCACGGGTCCATGATAATCTTTTTGGGTTAGTCAGGGAATGAATCCCTCTCTAAAGACAACTATTCATGCGTTACATTCTGTCGCTCTCACCAGTAAATCTAATGTGGCAGCGACTTTGTCCGGTTAAACGTTGACATTGTTTTTTTTTTTCCCAACTGCTTTGGTACCATTTGAAAAAAGTATGTGGTACTTTTTCACAACACTTACAACAAAACTCAAAACAGATCATCAAAAAGGCAGTTGTTACAAAACTCTGAGTACATCTTCAATTGACTAAGTACAACACATCAAATCATAGTCACTTTAACCAAACTTAATTTGTGTTTTATCTAGAAACACATGTTTCACATTGCAATACACGTTAATATAAAGTAATTGCTTTTCGCAATGCTCACATCATTTTTGATATGATTGTCTTCTCATTTGTTAAAATACATTTTACTATAACTTAATCCGACCTCTCTTAATCAATAATCACTTAACCTTTGGTAAACCTATACATTTTAAACGGGTTTGTCTACAACAGATTTGGAACTATTTAATGAAAATTGATGTTTGCATAAATATATAAAAGTATGATTTACTGTAATGTATTATCATAACTATTGTGATTTTACTTCACAGCAAGTTGAAACAAAGTCTGATATTGACAAGATCAGAGATGTACTTGCATGTAATGCATGCCCTATGCAGTATACATGCATCCAAAATAAAGTTGCTGGGGTCTTTTCACACTGCTTTACTGAAATTGCATTGGCCAATGCTGTAATACATACCACTTACGTAGCAGGTGTTTAATCCAAAGTGACGACAGTGAGTCATGAACCAAGTGGGAATCAAACCCACTACTCTGGTGTTGCTAGTGACATGTGCTTACTATCTAAGCCAAACAGCACCGCTTGTCATGCATACTCCCTCTCCGGTGCTCGAAATCACCAAGCAGCTCATTATTACGCACACCTGTCACCATCGTTAAGTGCACCAGCGCCTCATCAGACTCACCTGGACTCCATCATCTGCCTGATTACCCTCCCTATATCTGTCACTCCCTTTGGTTCTTTCCCCAGGTGATATTGTTTCTGTTCCAGTGTTCATGGCTGTAGGCTACCCGGTTTTCTTGTTTTGGTCTATGTTCAATTTTTTTTATTTAAATACACTCCCTGAACTTGCTTCCTGACTCCCAGTGTACACATTACACCACTACAATACATACAGTGCATTCAGAAAGTATTCATACCCCTTGACTTATTCCACATTTTGTTGTGCTACAGCCTGAATTCACCTATCTGCACACAATACCCAACAATGACAAAGTAAAAATATGTTCTTAGAAATGTTTGCAAATTTATTGAATATGAAATACAGAAATATCTCATTTACATAACTATTCACACCCCCCACACACACACACACCAGTCAATATATGTTACAATCACCTTAGGCAGAAATTACTGCTGTGAGTCCTTCCCGGGTAAGTCTCTAAGAGCTTTGCACACCTGGATTGCCCATTAATCTTTCAAAAATTCTTCAAGCTCTGTCAAATTGGTTGTTGATCATTGCTACACAACCATTATCTTCTTGGTTAGCAACTCCAGTGTAGATTTGGCTTTGTGTTTTAGGTTATTGTCCTGCTGAAAGGTGAATTCATCTCCCAGTGTCTGGTGGAAAGCCGAATGAACCAGGTTTTCCTCTAGGATTTTGCCTGTGCCTAGCCCCCCAGTCCTTAACGATTAGAAGCATACCCATAACATGATGCAGTCACCACTATGCTTGAAAATATAGAGAGTGGTACTCAGTAATATGCTGTATTTGCACCAAACATAACACTTTGTATTCAGGACAAAAAGTTACATTGCTTTGGCACATTCTTTACAGTATTACTTTAGTGTAGTGTTGCAAACAGGATGCATGTTTTGGAATATGTTTTATTCTGTACAGGCTTATTTCTTTTGACTCTGTCAATTAGTTTAGTATCGTAGAGTAACTATGATGTTGTTGATCCATCCTCAGTTTTCTCCTATTACAGCTATTCAATTCTGTAACTGTTTTAAAGTCACCATTGGCCTCATGGTGAAATCCCTGAGCGGTTTCCTTCATCTCCGGCAACTGAGTTAAGAAGGATGCCTATATCGCAGGCTAGGGTCTATTTTTCTCCCCTTCCTGTCTGACTGACATGCCCAAAGTAAACTGCCTGTTACTCAGGCCCAGAAGCCAGGATACGCTTATAATTGGTACCATTGGATAGAAAAGACTTTGCAGTTTGTAGAAATGTTAAAATGACGTATGAGACTATAACACAATTGATATGGTAGGAGAAAATCCAAAGAAAAACCGGAAAATATTGTTTTTTGAGAGCCCATGCTCTTTCAATGGAAAGCTATGGATCCTATGCAATTCCAGCTCAGTCTTTGTTCAAGGTTCCAGGCTTGTTTCTTCCCAAACATGGAAGAATTTTGAGTTTTGGTACAGGTAGTCAGAGTTGGAAATCAGTCTGTGCGTGTGCGGCGAAGAGGACGCGCACTTGCTTAGCTTTTCTATTGAACATACCTCTTTCCGTATGATATATTATAGTCTAATTACATTTTAGGGTACCTGAAGATTGAGTAGAAATGTATTTTGACTTCTTTTAACAAAGTTTAGCGGTAGCTTTTTGGATTCCTTTCTCTGCATGTTGAACGAGTGGTTTACTCAAATCGATGGCGCCAACTAAACCGACATTTTGGGATATAAAGAAGGATTTTATCTAACAAAACGACCATGCATGTTGTAGCTGGGACCCTTGGGATTGCAAATCAGAGGAAGATTTTCAAAAAAGTAAGTGAATATTTAATTGCTATTTGTTATTTTACGAAGCCTGTGCTGGTTGAAAGATATTTTGATATGTGGCGCTGTCCTCAAACAATCGCATGGCATGCTTTCGCTCTAAAGCCTATTGTAAATCGGACAATGCAGTTAGATTAACAAGAATAATTTTTATGATTATTTATTTGAATTGCGCGCCCTCCAATTTCACCAGAAGTTGTTGACAGGTGTCTCGCTGACGGGACGCCTAGCCCTGAGAAGTTTTAAATTCTGTAACTTATTTAAAGTCACCATTGGTTGAAATCACTGAGCGGTTTCCTTCATCCCAGGCAACTGAGTTAAGAAGGATGCCTGTATCGTTATAGTGACTGATTCACCATCCAAAGTGTAATGAATAACTTCACCATGCACAAAGGGATATTCATTGTTTGTATTTTACCTATCTACCAATAGGTGCCCTTCTTTGTGAGGCATTGGAAAACCTCCCTGTAACGGTTTTCTTCCGTTGAAGAGGAGGGGAGGAGGACCAAAATGCAGTGTGGTTTGTGTTCAACATGTTTTATTAAGGACAATAAATGTGAAAACCGAAACAGTCCTATCTCGTGCATAGACACAAAGACAGAAGACAATCACCCACAAAATACCCACAGAATATAGCTGCCTAAATATGGTTCCCAATCAGAGACAACGATAGACAGCTGCCTCTAATTGAGAACCATAGACCTACAAACTACCTAGAAAGGATACAGCCCCATAAACATACAAAAAACCCTAGACCAGGAAAAACACATAAATCCCCCATGTCACACCCTGACCTAACCAAAATAATAAAGAAAACAAAGATAACTAAGGTCAGGGCGTGACTCTCCCTGGTCTTTGTGGTTGAATCTGTGTTTGTAATTCACTGCTTGACTGATGGACTTTACAGATAATTGTATGTGTGGGGTATAGAGATGAGGTAATCATTCAAAAAGCATGTTAAACACTATTATTGCACACAGTGTGAGTCCATGCAACTTATGTGACTTGTTAGGCACATTTCTACTCCCTAACTTATTTTAGGCTTGAAAGGGGTTATTGACTCAAGACATTTTAGCTATTCATTTTTAATTCATTTGTAAAACTTTAGAAAATACATCATTCCACTTTGACATTATGAGGTATTGTGTGTAGGCCAGTGACAACAAATCTCAATGTAATCCATCTAAACTCAGGCTGTAACAGAAGAAAATGTGGAACAAGTCAAGGGGGTGTGAATACTTTCTGAAGGTCCTGTAAAAGTACAATATGGTGTGTGTGTGTGAGATTGGTTACGGTGTGTGCTTGTGATTGGGGTTCCAAATCAGGGATAGTACCAAGTGCCATCCCCATAGACATTTTTGTTGTATCAGTGTTGAAACAATCAACATCTTAATCAAAAGTTGTACCGTACTCTTATCACACAAGTGCACAATGGATTAATGCAAAAAGCTACACTACAATGAATAGTTTTATTGAAATATGTGTTTTATCTTATCAGTCTAACATTGCTCTCTCTATCAGGATGACTCCAGGATGCTGTTTCTTTGTGTGTCTAAAGAATGAAACAAAAATTGCAGAACTTATGTTCAAATGGATGTTCAAAATGACATTGTATAATTTGTTTCTTTATTTGTGTGTGTGTGTTTGCATGACCATGTATATATATGCATGTCTGATACCACTAGTCGACATATAGGACTGTCGCTATGGACTACTGTACCTAGTATATGTATTATTACTATAGTGTAGTTTATTAATGATGTGTTGACCACTCTTCCCTGGGCAGTGATATCATTGGTTTATGTTCACTGTGTATTTACATCAACATACCGGCTGGACCAATCATCTTTCTTTGTTATAACTGTCCTCAAACTGTTCCTTCAAATGTCCTTAAATCATCTATGAGTATCTATACCGACTATGTCTAAATATGTATGTAATTGATCTCTATAAGATGTGTCTCTGTGTAGTCATGAAATATTAAACTGCCTTCTATTACTCCATAAGAGAAACAATGTCTGTATTTTCTTAATTATGAAGCTAATGTAACAATTATATTTACAGTGTACGTACAAATGTTTCATTGTAAACATAGGCCTACAATTGTGTACCAGTAGTGGGTTTTTACAGTACCCAAAATCATTCTGTGACTTTATGTGACCGGGGAGGAAGATCTCACCATGTTGGTCCACTCATAGAGAACCTGGTCATAAATCACTGAGAGTCATCAGGAAAATTATGTTTACAAAACTCTCAAAATGGTGGATCCACTTCCTCCACTTTGACCTCCCACATCCACCATACTGATCAAAACAACCTAATATAAATCTCATATCACACCCTTTTCCAAATATGGCACTACTTTTAAAGCCTGGGTTACGTGACGTGGTACACAGCAAGGGAGAGCTGTGACACACTAGTCTGAACAGGAGTCCATTTTTACTGCAATATTCACACAGAAATGGACTGAGCTTTGATTGATTCTTTCCTGGGGGGGAGACCTCACATTGGTTGGATTTGAAAATCCAACCATTGTATTGGAAGGGGGTGGCACTCAGAGGCTGTGTGTGACAGTCCATGTGGGTGTTTGAGTGAGAGACATAGCTGAGAACCAGTCAGTAAAAAAAACAAGAGCCCCCTTTGTTATTGACACATCGTGCCTATAACATCCAGCAGCCTTTCCAGATGGTGAAATCATGAAACACCAGGGAGATAAGATGCATGAACTGTCAGAAAAGCAAAATAATATTGTACTGACAGCCGTCAGTACAGAGTCAGCTCCAATCATTTCATCACTGGTAAATCAGATCGATTTCGAGTTTAGCTGTTAGCGATCATGCTAACCAAGTGTTAACAAGACTAAATTAGTCAACATTAGCTTGCTAGATGCTTGAAGTCTAGCTATTAGCATGCATCTCTCTCATAGGTAGTGCATGGGTTAAGTTTTGGGGAGGCTTTTTTTTTCACCATAAGAATGAATCTTCATAAATAAAGCATTGCATGCATCTATCATCGCATTTGCAGACTACTGCAAGCCTGTTAACCCTAACGTGATGGGTGGATTGGATAGTCATAATCTAGACTATTAAAGCTCAATCTAATCACTGTGTATGGCTGAGCTCATAGTAGCATAGGCCTAGAGGCTATACCAGAGACATTACGTCTCTTTCATTTGCACAGAGAGAAAAAAATGTGGCCTTTGATAAACACATTTCATGCAATTCTATTCCACGTTATATGGCTGGAGACATTAGCAGAATCTTTTTTAACATGACAACTCACAGGGTAGCCAATTCTGCTGACACCGACAAACAGATCAATAACAACAACCTTGTCTTGAATGCAGCCATCAAAAGCGATGCCTTTGAAAAGGGGAGACGCACATTGTACAATAAATGACATCCATCCAGCCTGGAGGACATTGTAAAAACAAATACAAAAATAAAAACTGGTTTCATAAAGAGGAGGGGAAATGTATGGATATTACAGCATAGGGCAAAGGCCTCAACGGAATAGGACAATCGGATGTGTTTAATCCAACAATCGATCAAATCTTTATATGCCACTAAAACACCTGAATTAATTAAACACAACCAAACAATCAAGAGCCCTGATGGTACAGGTGACCCGAAGAAGTGATATTCTAACATCGGGTGTGCTTTTCAGTTGTTTACGTACTGTAGGTTCACTAGCTGACCTCTATCAGGACACCCATGTCGAACTGGATTCCCACGGTGAAGATGAGCAATGCTGCAGCAGAATGGGCTTCTACCTTTTCCAGATATGAAAAGGAGACATCCCTCAGGTAGACTAAATGGTTGTCATATGCTGTGAATCTGAACGATGATGCTGTGCCATTTGAGTAGAGAGCACCTTTCGCTTTGTCTTCGTGACAAGAGTGCCCCATTGAACCGAACGAAGGGTGAATCAATTACTGCTGATCAAACAGAAACAGTTTCACAGTAATGTATTTATGTACACATTAATAAATTAAATGTAATTTGGAACAACATGCAAAAGACTATTGTTTATGATATTGTAAACATTCTGTACTTTAACAATAGGCTATATTGTTGTGTGTGTGAAATGAAAAGTATTGTGTGTGTGTGTTATCTCTGCTTTACATTTTATTTAATGGATTAAGGCATTTCTTATAGCCCAATTATTTGTATTTCATTTGACAATTTAAACACATTTTAAATTGTTGTAGTAGTCTTATGCAAACCATGTTCATTTATCACAGTGGCACAGTGCCATTCAGGCCTTCTGGGAGAAAAGTATCTGGCATTGAACTTTGTACTGGTAGTTGTGTGTATGCTAAGGATCTCATCATATTCTGCTTCCAGATGGATTTGCACTAAACAATTTCATGTCAGCACAAAGAATGTACAAAATCTGGTATAATGATTAGCCTCATTTACATTGTCCAGGGCCGGCTCCAGGCATAAAGCGGGACCCCGGCAGTTAGGGCTCAGTTGGGGTCTCAACTGTTAGAATAGCAGAATACACAAGGTGTTTGAAAATGTGGTTGTGCATCAACAGTTTCTCTCTGGTTTTGTCAGTCACTGACATTCACCCAATATTTTACAAATATTTTATTCTGATTATTCAGGTGGTTTTGCAGCAGAGATTGTGACTATGAGATTGAAAAGTGGTGGAATTGCCCTTTACAACTGCAATAACTTCTGTCCACCCCATGGCAAAGTGTGTAGAACTGCAGAAAACTTGCCTTAAAACAGCAAAACGTTCTCAGTTCCCCATGGCAAAATGAGTAGAATTGAATGAAATGTGTTATAAAATTAACATTTTTTAAATCTTTGTATAAACCTTTGCTATGGTTTATACATTTATATATTGTGTGTGACTTTTAAACTGTATTTTTGTTTAAAACATTTGCTAACATAGGTACAAATATAAACCATGGTATACAAAGATGTTGGTCACCTCCCAGACCAATTCCCTTCTCCCCCAATCTCTCGGTTTGGATGGACAGCCAGCTCCAGGAAGAGTCTTGATGGTTCTAAACTTCATCAATTTAAGAATGATGGAGGCCACTGTGTTCTTGCGGACCTTCAATTCTGCAGAAATGTTTTGGTACCCTTCCCCCGATCTGTGCCTCGACACAATCCTGTCTCAACGCTCTACGGACAGTTCCTTCGACCTCATGGCTTGGTTTTTGCTCTGACGTGCATTGTCAACTGTGGGACTTTAGACAGGTGTGTGCCTTTTCCAAATCATGTCCAATCAATTAAATTTACCACAGGTGGACCCTAATCAAGTTGTAGAAACTCAAGGATGATCAATTGAAGGATGCACTTGAGCTGAATACTTATGCACATAAGGTATTTCTGTTTTTTATTTTTAATACATTTGCAAACATTTCGAAAACCCTTTTTTTTCACTTTGTCATTATGGGATATTGAGTGTAGATTTCAGATTTTTTATTTCATCCATTTTTAGATTAAAGGCTGTAACATAATAAAATGTGAAAAAAGTCAAGGGGTCTGAATACTTTCGAATGCACTGTATATGGATCCTACAGCTATCCTATTTCTGACACTTTAGGTATTAAGGCTTGCATATCTGTCATATCTTTTTGTTTTCATTCTCATAATTGTTTTTTTCATTACCCACTCTTACTCGTCAAGTCGGCTAACTTAATTGTTATTATTATTATACCTAAAGACCCTAAATATGCTGGTTAAGAGATCTCACATATAAGGCTGCCACTCGCCGTTATGCTAGCAAGAAAATAAAGAACCATTTGTACAAACTGGCTGCTTTTTCATGTGCCCCAAACAAAACTACGGGTGTAATCATAATGATACATAAGAAACAAAATCACCATCCTTGGTAAAGGCGAAGACCGAGAAGGCAGAATCACTTTCCTTAATGGAAAGACAATTGCCTTTGTTGATGTGTATGTGCCAAATGTATATGATCCTACGTTTCTTTGAACAGCATATTTAGAATATATTGAATTCCAACTGGTTATTGAGACAGATATGAATGTCATTCTGGACATGCGGGACAAATCCAATAAGCCCAACAATCCGCAGGCAACCAAGGCTCTCGAACATACAGTATACTCTCTGATTACAACCTCATCAATGCCTGGCGAGTTCATAACCCTGAAGCAAAAGACTACACTTTCTATTCAAACAGGCAAAAAACATTCTCCCGAATCGATTTCGTACTATTATCTACTCCTCTGTTTTCTTTAATCAAGATAATAGAAATATGAGCAGATCATGCAAAATACTGCCAAATACACATTTCAGAATCCCATAAAAGAGCCACAAGATGGTGCTTTAATATTTCCTCACTACAAAATCCTACTTTATGTGAACAATTTGAAACTGAATTGAATTAATTGATAATGATTAGCAACATTTTTGTCAATGATCCTCGGATTTCATGGGACGCCATTAAATGTTTTATTAAAAACAATGCAACTGCATTTGCATCTGGGCTGAATAAATCACAATTAGATATCAGAATGGGAAAAGGTATTAACGATGTTAGAGCATTCTCAATAAACACTTTTTTGAGACCAGGTAGTCAAGACGGAACTAAATCTATTGATAAGACAGAGAGCAGAACTTGCCATCCATCGAATTAGACTTCCATGGCTTCCATGGTAATCGACCCAGTCAACTACTGGCTAACACGCTTAGCAGTAAGGACCAATTAGCAGATATTACAACTATTGAATCTGAATCAGGTGAATTACTATCAGAACCTAAATGAATCAACCAAAGATTATCCCTTTTCTGTAAAGAATTGTACACATCTGATTGTAAATCCACACCAAGCCAGATCAATTTTTCAAAGATATATTAACTTGTCTTCTCTCAAGTGAGGAAGCCGGCTTGCTGGGAGCCCAAATCTCTCTCCATGAACTCAAGGGCATTGGATAACATGAATAAAGGCAAATCACCTGGTTGTGACAATATTCCTAATGAGGTCTATTTAAAATGTTGGAACCAATTGGGTCCACTATTACTTGAAATTATTAACACAGCTGTTCACAAAGGTTCATTTGAAAGGGCTGTAAATACAGCAGGTAGCCTAGTGGTTAGTGTTGGGCCAGTAACCGAAAAGTTTGCAGGATCGAATCCCCGAGCTGACAAGGTAAAAATCAGTTGTTCTGCCCCTGAACAAGGCAGTTAACCCACTGTTCCCGGTAGGCCGTCATTGTAAATAAGAATTTGTTCTTAATAACTTATTTTGGCTAAAGGGGGAGTATTGAGTAGCTTGGATGAAAAGGTGCCTAGAGATGCCCAGAGTAAACTGCCTGCTCCTCAGTCCCAGTTGCTAATATATGCATATTATTATTAGTATTGGATAGAAAACACTATGAAGTTTCTAAAACTGTTTGAATGATGTCTGAGTATAACAGAACTCATATGACAGGCAAAAACCTGAGAAGAAATCCAAACAGAAAGTGGGAAATCTGAGGTTGGTCGATTTTTTTTTAATGAGAGAGTTAGCTCTCGTTCCATTGCTTTTCTACAGACATAGGAATTCTCCGGCTAGAATATTATTGAAGTTTTATGTTAAAAACATCCTAAAGATTGATTCCATACATCGTTTGACATGTTTCTACGGACAGTAACGGAACTTTTTTACATTTCGTCTGCAACTAGGGAACGCACTTCATGACTTTGGATAAGTTTACCAAACGTGCTAACAAAAGTAGCTCTTTGGACATAAATGATGGACATTATCGAACAAATCAAACGTTTAATGTGGAACTGGGATTCCTGGGAGTGCATTCTGATAAAGATCATCAAAGGTAAGTGAATATTTATAATGTTATTTCTGATTTCTGTTGACTTCAACATGGCGGATATCTCTATTTGTTTTCTGAGTGCCGTTCTCAGATTATTGCATAGTTTGCTTTTCCGTAAAGCTTTTTTGAAATCTGACACAGCGGTTGCATTAAGGAGAAATGTATCTATATTTCCATGTCTAACACTAGTATTTTCATCGACATTTATAATGATTATTTCTGTAAAATGATGTGGCTCTCTGCAATATCACCGGATGTTTTTGGAACTAGTGAACATAACGCGCCAATGTATACGGAGATTTTTTTATATAATTCTGCACTTTATCGAACAAAATATACATGTAATTGTGTAACATTAAGTCCTATGAGTGTCATCTGAGGAAGATCATCAAAGGTTAGTGATTAATTTTATCTCTATTTGTGCTTTTTGTGACTACTTTCTTTGGCTGGAAAAATGGCTGAATTTTTCTGTGACTTGGTGGTGACCTAACATAATCGTTTGTGGTGATTTCGCTGTAAAGCCTATTCGAAATCGGACACTTTGGTGGGATTAACAACATGATTACCTTTAAAATGGTATAAAATACATGTATGTTTGAGGAATTTTAATTTTGAGATTTCTGTTGTTTGAATTTGGTGCTCTGCACTTTCACTGGCTGTTGTCATATCAATCCCGTTAACGGGATTGTAGCCCTAAGAAGTTTTAACTGACTTGCCTAGTTAAATAGGTCAAGTTAGGAAAAAATACAGCACTAAGCTTTTTATTAAAAAAAGATAAGGATGCCCGCCAGTGCTCTCATTATCACCCCTATATTTAATTAACACAGATATTAAACTGTTTGCTCAAATGTTGTTGTCCTGTCTGAAAACTTACTTACCTAAATTGATACATCTGGACCAAAGCAGTTTGTTAAACTATTATCCTCAGATAACCTCCGTCTATTAAATATCGTACATACTTAATCAGAAACTAAAGCTCCTTGGGCAGTTCTATATCTAGATTTTACTATCTATGGAAGCCCTGGCCCAGGCAATTCGACAATCGAAAGAAATGACACCGATATCTCTAAATTCTACGGATCACGTCATCTCATTATATTCTGACGATATGTTACTTTATCGAAACAATGCATCTCAATCCCTCCCAAAAGCTTTGAAGATAAAAGACAAATTAAGCTCCAAGTTATAAAATAAATCTAACCAAATCAGCCCTTCTGCCTCTCAAGACCCCGACGGAGGACTCCATCTCTACTTATGGAATCCCAATAATTTCCCATTTGAAATATTTGGGAATAGATTATTTCCTTCCTTAGATAAAACCATTGCCAGAAACTATAACAGAACACACACATCAATTCAATCCAACCTCAGTATATGGACTAATGCCCCAGTTGCTTTAACCGGCAGAATATCTATTGAATATATTGCCATGGCTGAATTTCTGTAGTTCAATGCTTATCTTAACTGTGTTCGAATACCCATACTAACATACTGTATACTACATACTTAATGAGTATTTACTACATACTATTAGTTCATTTTAGTATACTGTAAATTAACGGTATCGTTTCAGTTGAGCATACTAGAGCTTTGCCTGTCTACCGGAAGTTGATGCTGTTGCTATGCAACCTTTTGCTAGCTTGTTAGCATAACAAATGACTAGCTAAACGTTTTACGATTTCGGGTGTGTTCGTAAATTCATTCTCGAGTGCAAGAGTGCACTCTGTTGGATCATCATTTGTAAATTCAGTGTGTTTCGCTCTCGGAGCATTCAGACTCTTTGGTCGAGGAGTAGGGTTGATCCAAGTGTTCAACAGCAGTCAAGCTCACAAGCTACTTCCAGACACAAATGAGAGAACACCTCACTCTGACCATTTTAAACGGTCTAGCAGAGCTGGTTAGGCTGTTTTCATGTTATCCAGAGCGTTGGTGACTGTAACTGTGCTGCTGGCAACAATTTATTTTGGCAAATTTAGTATGACATCCGGGAACTTTTGGCATACTAACTATATCCATACTATGTTTTGTCATTATGGGGTAATGTGTGTAGACTGAGGGGGGGAAACTATTTATAAAACATTTTAGAATAAGGCTGTAACGTAACAAAATGTGGAAAAAGTCATGGGGTCTGAATATTTTCCACATGCATTTTACATATAGAGTGTGCGACTCTATTTTTATAGCAGGCTAGAGAGCACGTGCCAATACCAGAGTGGGTTCATGATATAAATAACACACTTCTTTGTGGGAAAACCATCAGTAGAGTTGAAAATGCGATGGAAACCCATTTAACTTGTAGTTTTTATTCGGTACATGGGAGTTTAACTGCAAATGGTATTTTTATGTGCTCTACGTCATCACACACATCCTTTTATCCTAAAAAAGTTGATTAGATCTAAACACACCTCTGGTGGGAAAATGTGCATAATGTTTTTATGCAGATTTTAGAATATTTGTATTAAATCTGTTGACAATTGGTTGGAAACCTAGGTATTGAGAGCGATTCGGGCTCCCATCAGGGCGGCTTCCTCTTCAAGCATGCCATGACAAGAAAATGTATATATTTTGAATCAGGGAAGGATGGAGAACAATACACACTTTCTTTTACATTTTTTGGGAAGATTAAAACCTAAATAAAAAAGCGTTGATTGTTCTCCATCCTCCCCCAAATCCGAATATACCATTTTCATGGCATGCTTGGTTCAATAGCTATTGATGAGAGAGAACCGAATATCCAGTATAAAACTAATTTTACCTCGGTGCTGAACTGAACAAAATACCTACCTGCTCCCAAAAGCATTGAGCTGAGCTCAACTTCTTTATTTTACCTTTATTTAACTAGGCAAGTCAGTTGAGAACAAATTCTTATTTTCAATGACAGCCTAGGAAAAATGGGTTAACTGCCTTGTTCAGGAGCAGAACAACAGATTTTTACCTTGTCAGCTCAGGGATTGGATCTTGCAACCTTTCAGTTACTAGTCGAACACTCTAACCACTAGGCTACCCCTGTGTGTTGTCCTGGTGCAGCAAACCCCAGCTGAAGGGAGGCCAGTTTGGATGTGGCTTCAGACCAATCAAATCGCGTCCTAAGCCAAAACTAATTTTCAGAAAAACGTGTCTGTTTCTGGTCTGCTTGTGTTGATGTCCTGCACTAGCTAGCTTGCTAAATTGTCCCTTTCCTAAGCCATGGATGGGGATTTGTGGTTTTCACATTCTCTGTATAGGCCAATGATTATGATCGAACCATAAATGAATGTTGTGCCAATGGCCTGAGACCATTGTTCAATATGTCGCCTAGTAGGCTCGTGTTAACTTGTTAGCTAGATAACTTTGCTGGTTCTGTGGTTCATTGTTGCCCATGCATGGAAGTTAGGCTAGCATTTTAGCTCGGTAGCCTATGACAACAAAATAAAAAGTGTACTGTATGACCGAGCCATAGTCAGAACGTTTTGCCAACAATGAGGATGGCATTGGCGTTCAACAAGTCTACAAGTAGGGTGAGTCGACTTTTTTGTTTTAAACAAACAGACAGAAATCCTGGCCAGCCACATAATATTGAGCAACATTGACTGAACGTAATTATTTTTGTAATCTTTAAGTTTGTTTTCAGTGTATTAAACTAGGCATATAGCCTTCTTGATATGGTGCTGGAATAGTGGAGGCAGTGCTCTTGTTGTCTTTGTTCTGACTTGCAGTAACTCTGTGGTTCTAAATCAGTAGTTCTTTAGTAAACTGTTGAAAACATTAACATCCTTGACCATGCTGCAGGTTATGTCATGTTTTGGTTCATGCAATATTTCCTTTGTGGACTTCACCTGACAAAAGTATGTGTAGATGAATTTATTCTGCCACTATGTGACTGTTGTCTTTTTGTTGTCACTGCCTTATTGTATATCATGGTGGTGTATGAATGAATTGTTTGTAAGTAAACAACTTAATCTGGCTTCTTACTTGCTTGGCTTCCTCGGTGATTGCACCCACCACATCTACTGGCTACAAATGTACTGCTATAAATGGACGCACGTGGCATTCTGGCGATTTTGACTAAAACCGTTTTATATCAGAATTATCTGTTCACGCGCAAATCTAGCCACTCATTGGCTAGAATGTTCCCACGTGGCATTCTGGCAATTTTGACTAAAACCGTTTTATATCGGAATTATCTGTTCACGCGCAAATCTAGCCACTCATTGGCTAGAATGTTCCCACCTGATCTCGCCTCCTCCCGCCTGCCTTTTGCGGACAATTAGTCGACTGACAGTTCTATCTTGTCAATATAATAGATACTCTTTGGTATAGCCTCTCCATTTCGGTCGTCACTAGTTAACACAGCCACAAAGTCATAAACCCCGCCCCTTTCTACAATTTATCTTCTTCAAATCTGATTTGAAACCTAACCTTATCCTCAACCACACTAAGCTTATACCTAAAATTCAATTAAGACCTTAAAGCTAATATTTGTTCATGAATGTGTACGATAAAGCCACAGATTTCTCCTATCCAGCGGGAGCCCCTCCCTTTCACTTCTAACCAAGTCAGTCGCATTTTAGTGACGTGTGAGAAACTTCCGTTGCTGCTGCGTGAACTTCATACACACGTGCATTTCAGAAGTTGTTGGAACACTGAAAAGGTATTTATCTATTTGTGTTTAACGTTACGGATTGATGTTGTAAAATCGTTTGGTTTTAAGGTTGAGTTGTCGGCTGCTGTTAGGAGGATGTGATTGTTGGAGGACCGAAACAAATGATCAGAACCGGCATAGTTGGCCACAATAACATGTCTGGGAAACAAGCTAGCATGTTAGCCTGGCTACTGTTTGAACCAAATATATGATATAATTTATTGACTTCTATTATTATCATTATTTACGTTAGTTTGTTGCCATAACGTTAGATGGGAAGCCATCTCTCCCTGTTGCTTCACATACTTTAGTGGATTACGAGCGCCTAGTCTGATTAATCAGGTTCTAATACATAATTATTTGGGATAGCTACACTGCAAAATCGTGTAGAAGTTATTTCCAAGCCAGAATGTTTACATTTACGTTTGATCTTACTCTACCGGTTGTCTGTGTTGTCTGGCCTTCACATGTAGGAAATTTGAGACAGAAAAGTAACTTAATGTTTAACCCACTTTCTAGAGTGCGGTGCTGAAGAAGACATGTATATTACCTGGTGCATGTAACATGATTGCTTTCGTCCTTCTCCTCGCCCCTACCTGGGCTCGACCAGGGACCCTCAGCACACATCTGACACCCTCGAAGCATCGTTACTTAGCGCTCCACAAAAGCCTCGGCCCTTGCAGAGTATGGGAAACAACATCCCGCTAACTAGCTATCCATTTCACACCGGTTACACATGTGCAAAGCCATGTAAAAGCCTGCTGACTTCACTTAGTGTGCACGTACTTCTGTCTTTTGCTCGTGCCTTCGGTCATGAGTAAATGCGTGCACATGTTGCATACATACATACTAACTGAAGTCAGCAGGTATTTAAATTGTTTTGCAGGTGACAGGTACATGATAGTCCCACTAAACCCAAACCAGATGGGATGGTGTATCGCTGCAGAATGCTGTGGTAGCAATGCTGGTTAAGTGTGCCTTGAATTCTAAATAAATCACAAACCGTGTCACCAGCAAAGCACCATCACACCTCCATGCTTTACGGTGGGAAATACACATGCAGAGAGCATCCGTTCACCCACACCATAACACCTCCTCCTCCATGCTTTACGGTGGGAAATACACATGCAGAAAGCATCCGTTCACCCACACTATAACACCTCCTCCTCCATGCTTTACGGTGGGAAATACACATGCAGAGAGCATCCGTTCACCCACACCGGCTCTCAAAGACATGGAGGTTGGAACCAAAAATCTACAATTTGGACTCCAGACCAAAGGACACATTTCTACCGGTCTAATGTCCATTGCTTGTTTCTTGGCCCAAGCAAGTCTCTTCTTATTGGTGTCCTCTAGTAATGGTTTCTTTGTAGCAGTCTCCTCTGAACAGTTGCTGTTGAGATGTCTTGAAATCTGTGAAGTGTTTATTTGGGCTGCAATTTGAGGCTGGTAACTCTAATGAACGTATCCTCTGCAGCAGAGGTAACTCTGCTCTTCCATTTTTGTGGCGGTCCTCATGAGAGCCAGTTTCATCATAGTGCTTGATGGTTTTTGTGACTGCACATGAAGGAACATTCTTAAGTTCTTGAAATGTTCCGTTTTGACTGACCTTCATGTCTTGAAGACCAGCTGATGGACTGTTTCTCCTTGCTTATTTGAGCTGTTCTTGCCATAATATGGACTTAGCCATATTTGGTCAAATACCATCTTATGTATACCATCTCTACCTTGTCACAACACAACTGATTGGCTCAAACGCATTAAGAAGGAAATCAATTATTTTAACAAGGCACATCTGTCAATTGAAACGCATTTCAGGTGACTACCTCATGAATATGGTTGAGTGAATGCCAAGAGTGTGTAAAGCTGTCAGGGCCAAGGGTGGCTATTTGAAGAATCTCAAATGTAAAATATATTTAGACTTAAACACTTTTTTGTTGTTGTTGCTTACTACATGATTCCATATGTGCTATTTCATAGTTTTGATGTCTTCGCTATTGTTCTACATTGTAGATAATAGTAAAAATAAGAGAGACCCTTGAATGGGTAGGTGTTTTAACTTTTGACTGGTAGTGTATGCCCACGGTTCTGCCTGCTCCTCTTCTCTCCCTGGCCTGCCTGCTGTTTTCTAATGACTGGATGTGTTCAGTCTTCGGTCTATTGTGTGTAGAATATCCTAGTTTAGGCCATTTATGGGGCCGGTGTCACAGGGATACAGTATCTTTGGGCTAGTCTTTTGTTGCTGGTGTTTTGTCTCATAATATGAAATTACATCAATTACCCTTTTCAGATATAATGTTGTGGCCCCTTTATTATGGCGTGTTTGTTTGTCTGTTAGGGTAGACTACACTACAGCTTTTTTAAACGCAGACTCATGAACCTGAACTGTCAATTTTTGGCATCCCTAGTTATTGAGTTTCAAAATGTTCTACATGCCGTGTAGACATGATTAGTGTGTTAACTTCTGTGCAGCATGACTGAGGAGCTATGATGCAGCCCAGACTCCCAGTGCAGGGCAGGCTAACAATGGGTAACTGGAGCAGGGCACAGTGCCTGTCTCACGCTATAAGGGGGACGGACCTCTGCTGCGCTGATAGACATGAGTATGCGAGTTGATCCATGAGACACATTTGATAGAAGTACTGAAAGTAACAAATTCTAGTACTGGACCGTTTTTTCATGGTCTAGTATGGGGAAAAGTACAGACGTTTTGGTATAGCTTGTAGCATTGCATGGTATTTGACATGTGTAACTTTTTTTTTAACGACCAATGAGTTTGGTCTGCTTCGTGTGTTTTTATTTTTGCCATGGAAAAACATGGATCTACTTGTATCGTCCCAGCCCTAGCTCCAACCCCTAATCCATCCCCGAGCAGAAAGGATGTCCAGTGATGTGGAGCGGCTGTTGATCCAGTTTCAGGATGAAGCGGGGGAGCCGCTGGGTTCTCCCTTTGATGTCCCGCTGGACATCACACCTGACAAACTACAGCTGGTCTGCAATGCACTGCTACAGAAGGTACACACAACGCTCACACACTGCAACGTATTGCTTTGAATCCCCAAGGATCCACACTTAACTTCCATCTCTCTAACCCTGCCTCTTACTCCCTTCCCTCTACTCTGTCCTGGGCTGTTGTGATAGTCAAATCTTAACGGGGATCCAAATAAACTAATACCTCTTCTCAATATCACTCCAGGAGGAGCCGGTACCATTGGCATTTTTTGTGCGTGGCGAGGCGGAGGTGGTGGAGAGCCTGAGGGTGTGTGTGAAGGCCCTGGGGGTGGAGACTGAGGCGGTTCTGCCCGTAGTGTACCAACCCCAGGCGGTGTTCAGGGTCAGGGCTGTCGCTCGCTGTACCTCCTCCCTACAGGGACACACAGAGGCTGTCATCTCTGCCGCATTCAGCCCTACTGGGAAGTAAGTATATACACACACACAAAGACGGAGATATACACACACACTGGGCTAACTGTAATGTGTGTTCCTCAGGTACCTGGCCAGTGGTTCTGGAGACACTACAGTGAGGTTCTGGGACCTGACCACCGAGACACCACAACATACCTCCAGAGGTACACGCACTAGTGTTGTTACCGTATCAGAATTTTTACTTCGATACCAGGTTTAGTATGACGATACCGAAAACTATACCACAGCAAAAAAGTGTTTAAGCCAGACTAACCAGCAGGTGTTGGAAATGTCCACTGTCCACTCATTGAAAGTGCTGTATCTCCCTCATTTTTCAGAGTATAAGCCTGAAACAATGCCTAAAGACTGGCGACATGTAGAAGAAGCCATAGAGCTCGTGAACTGGGTCTTAAGTCCTAAGACTTAGGACCTAAGTCAGTGTTGTGAATACTTGTACAGTATATTATTTATTTTTAAATGAATACTCTGTCAGGTAATCGAATACTAACGTCCGTTCGAATATTCAAATAATCGGGCCATCACACACACAGAGAGCAATGTGTAGAATTGATCGACCTGACCCTTGTGAACACTCACGGTCTCCTCTCCTCCTTTAGGCCACTCCCACTGGGTGCTGACTATTTCCTGGTCACCTGACGGACGGAAGTTGGCTTCTGGCTGCAAGAACAGCCAGGTGAGACACACTTACACCAGGGTTGGGGTCAATTCCACAAATTAAGTTCCCTCTCCCCAGAAAACCCATCAATTCAAAATTCTTAAATTGAGTAGTTCTTGAGCAGTTCTTAAATTGAGTCAATTCAACTAATCTCGAATTCTAATTATTCAAAAATACAATTCCTACTTCATTATTCTAGATAAATGAAAGCTGTTTAATATGAACAGCATGAAATACTCTATTCCACACGGTAATGGCTACTGTGTTCTTTATACATGTTTTTCCCCAATTTGTTTGTCACAGTGTGGGAACAAAGCTCCATGCTCTATAAATTATTACAATCGCTAAACCATTTTTTGAGAATGGGCAACGCCTAAAACACATTTGCTACGTTTTTTATTTATTTTATTCAAACAACCATTTCTGTAATATACCCTTTATGTAACATTTAAACATGTTGTTATTTGCTTAAATGCATAGTTTACAAACGGATTCATGATAGAAATAAGAGGCTTGTTCACAGCAGACAGCCGTGGTCATGTGGGCAACACTCCCAGCAACAAGCAAATGTGTGCTTCCCCACCGGAGACCAGGGTTCAATTCCCATCTCCACCTTTCATGAAAGCAGCAATACTGAAAGTAGAGTGGAGTCCCTGTCTCAATAAAAATGGATTAGAGGTTTATTCGTTGAGGAGTTAAATTAACATTCAGTGTTGTAAAATAACCCCTAGGTGTTAATAACTGAGTTGAGTGTGATTGTCTTTTTACTTTACTGTGTAAAGTTACACTCAGACACTCAAAACCACACCCATCATTATCATGTTTTCCAGCATACTTTATTGCAGGCAGATTTTTTTTTTTTAATAAAAATGGTTTGTTTCAGTATCTGTGTTAGGGTAAAACTAGACTGTTGCGCTATAGCCTTGCGATATGTAATGGATTTTCATAAAGGGTTGCATTTTTAAGGATACTATATTCACTATCCGCTCATTTGTTGAAGGATACAAGGTTGATAAGAATTGAATGCAACAACCATCACTAGCAAACACAGTCATGAGTGGTAATTCCAACGTTCACTTAACAGGCACTCTACTCTGGGATATATGCAGATATTTGCATATATCCCAGTGTGCCTTTAGAGTGAACACTGGAATTACCACTCATGACTGTTTTGTTAGTGATGGTTGTTTTATTCAATTCTTATCAACCTTGTAGCCTTCACTTGCATGTCCAGCCTCTTATCAAGGGCTGCATAAATTAATATGCAATTGTACGTTTATTCAAATACCAGACGACGCATGATAACCTTCAGGGTGGTGTTTATTTCCCATTGAAATCCAACCAATTGTTGAATTTGCAGTATTTAGGATCGTTCATCGCCCACCTTTTGCATTCCGACTGATTGCAAGTTGACCAGAGAACCTAAACCATACGAACTGGCTCCACCATCTCAACAACGGGTGCAGTAAATCCAACCGCTGACGGATTGGAGTAGATTTAAAAAAAAATATATATATTCCTTTGTGCGGCATAATATAAGGAGCGCTCAATCTACACCGACACAAAGAATGGACCAGTCAAATGGCATGCAGGGAAACATGTTCATCAGCCCCCTGACACCAGAATTGTTCCAAGTTAAAAGTAAGCAATGCAACATGTTGTAGTCTTCTGTAGCTCAGTAGAGCATGGCTCTTGTAACGGCAGTATATTGGGTTCCATATGATGTTGAAGAATGGTGCATTGTGGGTCGTTTAGAAGATGTTCGCAGATAAGT
This sequence comes from Oncorhynchus tshawytscha, assembly GCF_018296145.1. Taxonomy (NCBI): domain Eukaryota; kingdom Metazoa; phylum Chordata; class Actinopteri; order Salmoniformes; family Salmonidae; genus Oncorhynchus; species Oncorhynchus tshawytscha. The sequence goes on along the minus strand of NC_056457.1, from coordinate 14,735,497 downwards.
TAATAAATATGTATAAAAACCGTAACTGTTTGTAGTTATATGTAACCAGATTGTGACTACAACTGTCTTTGACCACACTGTTACTTTGGTGAGTAAAAAGTCGTGCTTCCTACCCTTTAAGGGATAGTTCACCCAAATGACAAAATGACAATGCCATAGTTCAGACTGCCTAAGGGTAAGGAAACCAATATGTAATTTAGTTGAACTATCACTTTAATTGGACAAAAAATGATCTAACTGGAAATATATTGCATGTCAATTCCTCATTAGAAAACATAACAAATGATGTATACACATTCATGTATATAATTATTTGATTTAAAACAAAGTTTCATTCCATTTCAATGCTAAATGCATTAACTCCAGTAATTTGGAATTTGCACAATTATAATACAATTCAAGTTTTAAAATTATAATTCCATTCCAAGGATGGCTTTCTTTTTCAATTCCAATTGAGACAGTCTTAATTATAATTCAATTCCCCAAATAGTATTTCTAAGTAATTTCTCCACTTCTTGCTTCAACTCCAGAATTGAAATGACATTGGAATTGACACACACACTCACTGTTTCTCCTCAGATCTGTATCTGGGACCCAGTCTCAGGTGTGTGTGTTAACCAGTGTCTCTCTGTGTAGATCTGTATATGGGACCCAGTGACAGGACAGCAGATGGGGAAGACCCTGACAGGACACACCAAGTGGATCACATGGATCTCCTGGGAACCTCTACACCTGTAAGATTTACTCTTCTATTTATCTTTTCATCTTGCTCTCTTTTCTCCTTTCTCTCTAATATAACTATCTTGTGCACTCTCTTCTCAGTAACCCAGAGTGCCGTTACCTGGCTAGCAGCAGTAAGGACGGGGCGGTGAGGGTTTGGGACGTTGTGTTGGGGCGCTGTGAGAGGATCCTGACGGGGCACACCCAGTCTGTTACCTGTGTGAAGTGGGGAGGAGACGGACTGCTATACACATCATCACAGGACAGGACCATTAAAGTCTGGAGGGCAAAAGATGTAAGTGGGTGTGTGTGTGTGTGTGAGACCCTGGTCAAAAGTAGTGCACTATATGGAATAAGGTACCATTTGGGAGGCAGACATTCTACTTCATCTGACCCCTCTCCTCTTCCCCCTCCTCCTCAGGGGGTCCAGTGCAGGACTCTTCAAGGCCATGCTCACTGGGTCAACACCCTGGCTCTCAGTACTGACTATGTGCTACGGACTGGTGCCTTTGAACCCGCCGACGCTACCATCAACCCCCAGGACCAGACTGGCACATGTACGTACACCTGTCCTCTGTGCCTCTCTCTCCTTCCTCTGTGCCTCTCTATTTGCTCTTTCTGACTTTATACGTAAACCTCTGTCTCTGCCCAACTCTTGGAGTAGTGATATTGAACATAGTTTTGACACCTCTGTTCTCTCCACAGTTGAGGAACTCAAAGAGAAAGCCTTGCAGAGATACAACAAAGTCCGGGTGAGTGTCTCCTGTCTCTGCTGTGTATTTAGTATTTATTAGGATCCCCATTAGCTGCCGCCAAGGGGGTCCTGGGGTCCACTGAACCTCTTACCCTTTGTGTAGGGTGAGGCCCCGGAGCGTCTTGTGTCGGGCTCTGATGACTTCACCTTGTTCCTCTGGAACCCAGCAGAGGATAAGAAGCCTCTGGCGAGACTGACGGGTCACAGCGCTCTGATCAACGAGGTCCTGTTCTCCCCCGACACACGCCTCCTTGCCTCTGCTTCCTTCGACAAGTCCATCAAGATCTGGGACGGACGCACCGGAAAGTATGTATAGTAGTGGGGGAACTGCGCCGGGAAGTATGTATAGTAGTGGGGGAACTGCGCCGGGAAGTATGTATATGTATAGTGGGGGAACTGCCGCGCCGGGAAGTATGTATAGTAGTGGGGGAACTGCGGGAAGTATGTATAGTAGTGGGGAACTGGGGTAGTATGTATAGTAGTGGGGGAACTGTAGTATAGTAGTGGGGAACTGCGCCGGGAAGTATGTATAGTATGGGGAACTGCGCCGTATGTATAGGGGGGAACTGCGCCGGGAAGTATGTATAGTAGTGGGGAACTGCGCCGGGTAGTATGTATAGTAGTGGGGAACTGCGCCGGGAAGTATGTATAGTAGTGGGGAACTGCGCCGGGTAGTATGTATGTATAGTAGTGGGGGGGGAACTGCGCCGGGAAGTATGTATAGTAGTGGGGGAACTGCGCCGGGTAGTATGTATAGTAGTGGGGGAACTGCGCCGGGTACTGCTGCCGGGTAGTATGTATAGTATGGGGAACTAGTATGTATAGTAGGGGGGAACTGCGCCGGGTATGTATAGTAGTGGGGGAACTGTGTATAGTAGGGGGAACTGCGCCGGGAAGTATGTATAGTAGTGGGGAACTGCGCCGGGTAGTATGTATAGTAGTGGGGGAACTGCGCCGGGTACTGCGCCGGGTAGTATGTATAGTAGTGGGGAACTGCGCCGGGTAGTATGTATAGTAGTGGGGAACTGTAGTATGGGTGGGGGAACTGCGGGTAGTATGTATAGTAGTGGGGGAACTGCGGGTATGTATGTATAGTAGTGGGGGGGAACTGCGCCGGGTAGTATGTATAGTATAACTGTAGTATGGGGGGGGAACTGCGCCGGGTATGTATAGTAGTGGGGGAACTGTAGTGGGGGGGGAACTGCGCCGGGAAGTATGTATAGTAGTGGGGGAACTGCGCCGGGTATGTATGTAGTGGGGAACTGCGCCGGGTAGTATGTATAGGGGGGGAACTGCGCCGGGTAGTATGTATAACTGTAGTATGGGGTAGTGGGGGAACTGCGCCGGGTAGTATGTATGTAGTGGGGGAACTGCGCCGGGAGTATGTATAGGTGGGGGAACTGCGCCGGGAAGTATGTATAGTAGTGGGGAGTATGTATAGTAGTGGGGAACTGCGCGGGTATGTATGTAGTGGGGAACTGTAGTGGGGGGGAACTGCGCCGGGTAAGTATGTATAGTAGTGGGGGAACTGCGCCGGGTAGTATGTATAGTGGGGGAACTGCGCCGGGTAGTAGTGGGGGGGAACTGCGCCGGGAGTATGTATAGTAGTGGGGGAACTGTAGGGTGGGGTGGGGAACTGCGCCGGGTAGTATGTATGGGGGAACTGTAGTGGGGGAACTGCGCCGGGAATGTATGTATGGGGGAACTGTATGTATAGTAGTGGGGAACTGCGCCGGGTAAGTATGTATAGTAGTGGGGGAACTGCGCCGGGTATGTAGTATGTATAGTAGTGGGGGAACTGCGCCGGGTAATGTATAGTAGTGGGGGAACTGCGGGTAGTATGTATAGTAGTGGGGAACTGCGCCGGGTAATGTATGTATGGGGGAGTAGTATGTATAGTAGTGGGGGAACTGCGCCGGGTAGTATGTATAGTATGTATAGTAGTGGGGGAACTGCGCCGGGAAGTATGTATAGTAGTGGGGGAACTGCGCCGGGTAGTATGTATAGTAGTGGGGGCGCCGGGTAACTGCGCCGGGTAGTATGTATAGTAGTGGGGGAACTGCGCCGGGGTAGTATGTATAGTAGTGGGGGAACTGTAGTATGTATAGTAGTGGGGGAACTGCGCCGGGAAGTATGTATAGTAGTGGGGGAACTGCTCCGGGTAGTATGTAATAAGAGTGGGGGAATTCTAATCCATAATGTATGCCATTTATCAGACGTGACTTGGAGGTGACTTGGACATGCATGCATACATTTTTTGACATACGAATGGCCCCAGCGGGAATTGAGCCGACAAGCCTTGGGGCTGCCAGCACCATGTTCTATCGACTGTGCTTGCATAATGACAGAGTCCAGATCTCTGTTCTATTCTGATTCACACTGAACATTTGATTCACTAAGCACCAGTTCTGTTTACAGAGAATAAAAACATTGGTACAATATGTAAACCTACATAAACACTGTCTCTGTATGTAGTAGTTCTGCTCTCCACCGGGTGGGACTCTAACTGTGTGTGTGTGTGTGTAGGTACCTACAGTCCCTGCGTGGTCATGTAGCAGCAGTGTACCAGGTGGCGTGGTCAGCAGACAGTAGACTGATGGTCAGTGGTTCCAGTGACTCCACTCTGAAGGTCTGGGACATCAAGACTGGCAAACTACACACTGATCTACCTGGACACGCAGATGAGGTGAGAGGGAGGGATGGTGTTTTCCACAAATGGGGCTCTAAAATTAAAAGAGATGCTCAATTAAGTTCTGGGTCCACACGTGTTAAGAGAAGTGATGGAACCTCCATCAGTTAAATGAGTGAAGGAATTTCAACAAGTGTTTGCAACTCTTTGTGAATTGCAGTATATTATTTATTTTAAAAAAAATACTTAACTGACCCACTAATTTCTTCTTAAAGAATCTTGTAAGAGTCTGTTGGGGGTTGGAACCTACTCTAAATGGCACACTATAGCAGTTCGGAAAAAAACACAACATAGACGAGACTAATTTATTCCAAAGCTGCAGCTCATGGTTGGAACACTACTTTAATCAACCAGTCCATTTTGTATTTGTGATTAAAGTGTTGTGATTTGGCAAGGAATGTAGCTTTGCTACAGTTTTGTTTGTGTATCCCATCTGTTAGATATGTTTTTATAGGCAATCATTTCTGTAAGCCTAATGGGATCTTGGGTGCGGTCGGATCGAAATTGAGTGAGACCCGTAACTAAGGGAAAGAGCTGTGATCACTTGCTATTTTTGTTGAGTCGCGTATGCACATAACAAATTAAAGGAACAACAGTCGACGTGATTGTCAACTTCGGTACAAAATTCAAGCTATTGTGTGACTGCGTTAGAACTTCATTGCTCCCTAGTCGTCATACCAGGCAATAGGATTTGACTGGGAATTCTGTTAAGTGTTATTGTTTTAAAAACCAATAGATTGCCTTTTTAAACGGCACATGACAGGGATGTACCCTCTCCCCCCTCCTGTTTGCACTGGCAAATGAACCACTTGCAGAAAGAATTAGACAGGACCCAAAGGTAACAGGTATTGGTAAACATGAATATAAACAAAATTAGCAGGTTTCCTTTACTCTAAAATCTAAGGATATAAAATGTATGAAATGATGGCAGTAAGAAAAATAATAACTGGCATGGCTCCCAAAGTTTTTGTTTATTTTTGGTAATAACAATTACCCCACTGAGTAGATCCTTTAAAAAAGTATTCTTGGTCATAAGGCTTTATATGGGCAGATAAAATGTGTAGACTAAAAGGGGAAGTTTTTTAAATGTTTTTATTTTACACTTCCTAAAACGGAGGGTGGTTATAACCTTCCAGACTTGGAATTGTATCAACTTGCTACCCAAGGCTTTTACTTGTGACATATAGTTAAATTAACTAAAGAGAAACAATGGGAACATATTGAAGATGCACATGTTTGTCACTCTCTCACTCACAGGTGTTTGCAGTAGACTGGAGTCCTGATGGCCAGAGAGTAGTCAGTGGAGGAAAAGACAAGTGTCTCAGAATGTAAGTCCCTCTCACACAGTCACTACCTCACACGATCTCTCCCGTGGTCAGTAGAGTAACCGCTCTATTTCCTGTATCTTAACAGATGGAGGAGGTAGCCACACCAATCACGTGCCTTACTAGCCCCTGTCTCCACCAATCAGGAAGCCAGGATGACGGACAGAAGGCGGGGCCAGTGATCTGAGACTTCCTGGTCCTACATTGGAACATAATGCCCTGCTTTACCTGTCAACAACAACCACACTTACCGAGGACTGCTGATCAAAGTGATGTAGGAGGGAGCGAGTGATGAGAAATGGAGAGGAGGATATAACCAGAGGCAAGGAAGTAGTGGAGGGAGCCGGAGGCTAGTAAGGTACTATATCTAATAGGTGTGTGTTGACGTCTATACCTGAGCCCTAGCGGGCAGGTACACAGCAAGGGGACTGTAGGAATAAAGGAGTCTTAATACAGGTAGTTGGAACACCTGGTGTCTTCTATTAATGCATCCCCTCTCTCTCAAGGTTAACATAGTAAAGTAAAACTAATCAGGAAAAAATGATTTAGTAAATTGAAATAAATATAATTAACAAACCCGTTTGAAAAATGAAAACTATATTTGACTCCAAAACGACTTAAAAAATAAAAGCCATCTTGAATGATCAGTTTTAGTTTTCCCCCCTAATGTTCTGCAATAATGTAATTGGGTTTTCAAGGTTTAGGGGGGGTTCAAGCTACTGAATCTGGGGGGTAAGTGCTGCCAGAAGATGGCGATATTTCAAATAGGCCTAGCTTGTGTATCACTAGTTATCACTAGCTATCAGGAAAACATCTAAATGTACTACTAAAGTTGAAAAGTATTGGATTGGTGTAAACATGTGCAACAGGGTTTCCTCCTTCTATATTTTTGGCACCACATTTATAATATAAACAACCTAATGACCATCTCCTTTTGTATTACTGCCCCCCAGTGGCAAGAAGTAACCCCCCCTTCTCCTAGTCTCCCACGCATGCTTTCTATCTCTAACACTAAAGCTAAAACTGAAACTAAATAATATACAAACGAAATAGCAATTTTTCTATACAACTCAAACTATAATCACCTCCCTGGTCCTGGCTGCTTCTGACCTGCTGGTTCTCTCTTGACTAATACAGCCTACGTTCCTGACACCTGCTGTGTCTCTGCTCTAATCCTCTGTGGTCAGTCAACTGAAAGGCGAAGTCCTGCCCTGCTGCTTCCCTCTACGTTAGTGACAGGATCCTTAGCTGCTCTGTCCTTTGACTGACTGGTCCTCTATACCTAGCCCGATGGCTCTATTTTTAAGTTATCTGCTGTGTCTGATCTAGTCACTGTCTGAAGGACCTCTCCCTCTGTATTCTACTATGTAAACCAAGATCATAGTGCTTCATCATTAAACACCTTAGATATCGAAGGTTCTGAGTACTCTGTCATTTTGTGGATGTCAATTTGTGTTTGTTCCTTAGTTTATAGAACCAGAGAGGAATAAAATGTACTCTTTCACAGAACTGTCTTCTGGAGATAGAACAGTCTCTGTGATTGGTTTACCCGACTTCAAGAATGGAAATAAGTCAATTTAAATAAACAAATTAGGCCCTAGTCTATGGATTACACATGACTGGGAATACAGATATGCATCTGTTGGCCACAGATACCTTTTTAAAAAAAGTAGGGACATGGATCAGAGAACCATTTAGATCATGCTTGATGTTTCTACAACTTGGAGCCACCTGTGGTAAACTCAATTGATTGGACATGATTTATAAAGGCGCACACACCTGTCTATAAGGTCCCACAGTTGACAGTGCAGGTCTGAGGAAAAAAACAAGCCATGAGGTCGAAGGAATTGTCCGTAGAGCTCCGAGACATGATTGTGTCCAGGCACAGATCTGGGGAAGGCTACCAAAAAAAGTCTGCAGCATGGAAGGTCCCCAAGAATACATTGGCCTCCATTCTTAAATGGAAAATGTTTGGAATCACCAAAAGGGAGGTGACCAAGAACCTGATGGTCACTGACAGACCTCAAGTTCCTCTGTGGAGATGGAAGGACAAGCAACTGCAGCACTCCACCAATCAGGCATGGTGGTGGCCGCATCACGCTGTGGGGATTTTTTTCAGCGGCAGGGACTGGGAGATTAGTCAGGATCGAAGGGAAGATAAACAGAACAAAGAGCAGAGATCCTTGATGAAAACCTGCTCACGACCTCTGACTGGGGTGAAGCTTCACCTTCCAACAGGACAATGACCCTAAGCACACAGCCAAGACAATGCAGGAGTGGCTTCAGGACAAGTCTCTGAAGGTCCGTGAGTGGCCCAGCCCGAGCCTGTACTTGGACCGAATCGAACATCTCTGGAGAGACCTGAAAATAGCAGTGCAGCAATATTCCACATCCAACCTAACAGCTTAAGAGGATCTGCAGAGAAGAATGGGAGAAACTCCCCAAATACAGGTGTGCCATGCTTGTAGCGTCATACCCAAGAAGACTCGACTCTGTAATCGCTGCCAAAGGTGCTTCAATAAAGTACTGAGTAAAAGGTCCTAATACTTATGTAAATGGTATTTCAATTTATAAATTTAAATACATTTCTAAAAACCTTTTTTTTTTCATTTTGTCAGTGATCCATATTACTAGAGCTATATATCATTTTTTTATTGCAGATTATGGCTGCAATTTTTATATACTGTATATATAAATAAAGCTGCCCTCACAAAAAAAATCTAATTTGATCATTATAAATAAATACTCCAGTTTGCATTTTCAAGTTGGAAGTTCTTGTTCAGTGCCCTACCTGATAACACAGCCATAGTGGGAAAGAACATTGTTAAAAGATTTATAAAAAATTCTACTACATTATTGTGATTGCATTATTTGTGACAAACCTTTTCTTAACCTACCAAGTACAAAATTATTTTTATTAGGTAAAACAAAATTGTTCCTCCAAATGTTTTATTTTATTTCCTCATTGTCATGCTTTATTCAGGCCACATGAATATTCCTGCCTGTCAATTGATCACTGTGGGTGGGCTCATCAGAGAAATGGGTGGGATGTTTGACTGTTTGAATGGGTTGGTATTTCTTTTTTAATATTTGATTCTGCTAGGCAAGAACAAATTCTTATTTACAATGACGGTCAAACCCGGACGACGCTGGGCCCTATGGGACTCCCAATCACGGCCTGTTGTGATACAGCCTGGAATCGAACCAGGGTCTGTAGTTACACCTCTAGCACTGAGATGCAGTGCCTTAGACGGCTGCGCCACTCGGGGTTTCAGAGCCATCTTATTTATTGGGGGTCTGATTTTCAGGGAAGGGAGTAGATTGGTTATCTAGTCATAAACACTTTTCAATATACTTTATTGTGGCAAAATCTAAAATGGTTCTGTTCATAAATATAGATTCCCCATGTAAAACTGTAGAATTGCAGGAAAATTGTCTATGGGATATCCTATAGACGGCAGACATCCATAGATCGATAGGGCCAGCTAGCTAGTGTGGACTACAGCATCATGTGTTGGTCTATGGTAATACTCAGTATCATGGATACAAGCTGACTTATACAGACTTGGAGTAGACACAGTAGCTCAATCATACTCTTCAAACGCCATTACCAAGACAGCTGGGTCACTATGTTGTATAGAAGTTGTATAAACATTCTAAGTGCTCAGCCTGGCCTCCGTAGACGTAACATAAATGTATATCTGTGACACTCAAATTAGAATGATGTTTTATATTTGGTATGGTTACGTAAAGGATAATTGTGCTTCCTGTTTTGGACTCGTTTGGAAAATTGCTCATTAAGAAATGCTAGCAGCCATTACCGATGCCAAATGAGAGTTTCCTTGGGAGTGGGGTTTGATGTGGGTGTGTTATGTTCGCATATCGTACCATGTCAGGGTCTGTTCTGAGTAACTAGCCACTTCCTCAAAATAATACGAATTAATCTTTAAGATAATTCAATAAATAACTCATTTAGATTTTTTTGTAGATGAAGAGATCTTAGTCACGCAATTATACATCTAAGGTGTTTGGTGCTGTTCTTTATTTAAGTAAAATGTGCAGGGAATAACTAGTCAGTGCACTGCATACAGTCTCGAGACAAGTCTGGCTGCGTGGTCAGGACTGATTTCTGAAAACAAAAACATGTCTAACTTCATCTGCAAGCTGTCAAACTATCATAAATATAACACAAGCGACACTGGCGGTATTTCAAAGCGAATCATGTTACAAAACAGGTCTCGGCAGACAAGATGCGCACATTGGTTTTGTAATATTTACAAGCTGTAGTTGGGATACAAGTGCACTCTGATCATCTCAATTCTCATTTTGCCTGAAAAAAGTGCCACTTGAGTGATCCCTATCAAACACATCAGCAATCTAGTCATTCCCCATGCTCCCCCTCTCTTCTGTCCTCCACCTGTCCCCTGATTTTAGTTGTCAGACTTCCAGACATTGTTGAGTAGTCAGACCACCTCTTCATAGATGACAAACACGATATACACATCCTGCCCGGCCTCGGCACCGTACCCTTATAGAACCTAGCCACGCACAAAGGGTGATTGGTTTAGACAATGGCCACATCCACGCGAAAGAGTGGAGGAAGAGCAAGAGAGAGTGATACTCACAACTGTGGTCCTTCGTTCTTGAGGATCTGGAAGGCACAGTCCATCGTGCTGCTGTACCGAAGCCTAACCCCTACTTTAGGCTTCGGTGGTATATCAGGGTATTTTTTTTAATTCAATTGAGCCAGTCACATGGTATGATTGTTTTACAAAAAGCACACGGAACAAACATGACGTGACGATCCACTGTTGAGCAGCACTAGAGGCGATCAAGTTACACTTGAAATTCACAACTACTGTTTGCCTGCTAAATATTGTGTAACTATTAGTTACTATCCAAATACATTTCCTCCAGCTCAGGGCTCCAGCTATGCATTAGGTTTGCTAACTTTAGGTGGCCAGCTTGCATTATCAAGCTTCTTCTGTATCACACACACACCGGTAAATCCTACAAATTCCTAAACGCACACAGTGCTTCGCTCTGTCCCTGTGTGTGTGTGTGTGTGTGTGTGCGTCACATTTATTGGTCACATGTGTTTAGCAGCTGTTATTGCGGGTGTAGCGAAATGCTTGTGTTTCTAGCTCTGACAGTGTAGTAATATCTAACAATTTCACAACATATACCCAATACACACAAATCTAAGGAATGGAATTAAGAATATATAAATATATGGACGAGCAATGTATATAGGCAGAAGCCTCTCTGGGCTAGTGATGGCTATTTAACAGTCTGATGGCCTTGAGATATAATTAGTGATTTGGCTGTGATAACATACATAATGTTAATGTTCTATCTCTTGGCCAGTTGTTACAATGTGTCATGTTTTATATCTCATTTGGAGCTTCGCCCACCTTAAGCATTTTCATTGGACAGACGATGATAATGGCCTCCGCTTTGCCTGCCACCAGGCCACACCATGGGCTGCGTGTGTTATCTAGGTGATGGTTGTATCACCACCTAGAACGTCCCAAACCTGACTGGGAGGGAGTGATTAACAGGCTATAGCTACTCGTATCCTATGTTGTAGGTATCTAGGATAGCGAACTTCACTTGTCAAAATAGCTAGCTAGATAGACATGATCATTGTTCCACAATGTTGTGTATCTAGCTAGGCATTAGCCATAGCAACGCCAGCTTGTCTTGTCAAAGAATGAATGACTGGGTGAGGTCATTAAACCTAGTTCCACTAGCTAGCTCACTGAGATGAGATTTCGATAATGCGGTTCCATGGGGTGAGCTGTCTGTCTAGCATTACAGCTTTCCGCTAACGTTAGCTACAGTAACTGCTGTGCAATGAAATCGTCTCTGCTAGAGCTACAGTGTTACATCATATTTCTATAACAGTAGCTAGCTGCTACATTCGCCTGCTAGAATGGCCTTCCCCAGGTGGGTGACTTTCCTTCCTCTGACCGCCGTGGCCACCAGCATCATTATAGCCGAGTAGGTGTGGTAAATCTCTGGGGAGCAGCCCGGCTTGGTTGCGTTGGTCCCCCGGTGTTCCCAGCCCCCTTACCATGGGATTTGACACGTCTGGGAGGAGCATTCTCCTCGCTTGAAACCTCTACTCTCACACGGCCCATCAGACACAGAAAAACGGCTGTCATTAACTCCACAGCTCTCTAAAGTAGCAGAGAATTTTGCTGCATCCTGGATTAGAGGACATGTCACCAAACGTAGAGCCTAGACAATTTTGGAGCAGGCTGAACAGATCAGCCACCCATGCCCTGGTCCGTATGCTTGATTGCCTATACAAAGCGGCTGACACTCCATCCACAATATCCGCTTAATCACCAGACTTTTCCAAAGCCTTTTGACCACACCACAGTAATAGAGTGTCTGATCCAACTGGGCGTGAGACCAGCAATGCTACCATGGGTCTGTAGTTTTCTGGCTGGCCGAAAACAAAGGGTGCACTACTAGGACTGCCACTCTGACTGGAAAGAACTCAGAGGGGTGTGGCCCAGGGAACACTGGTCCACTGATCTTTCTTGAATCAATGTTCTCATGCTATTTCACAGTGATTTTGGGTCAATGTGTGGTGAAAGATGTCTCCAAATAAAATGAATGCCCGATAAAAGGTTTTGAATGTAAGACTTGCTGCGTTACACGTGGTACCAGTTTTCAGTTTTTGTACGAAGAGTTTAGATAATTCACAGCTTTTATTGCTTTGGCGAAAATGGCACCAAAGTGATAAACTGTCACCGGCCTTTTCGGCTACATATTTGGTTTATGCAGAACCAGTGTTTGGACTGGAGGGCTTTCCTCTTCTTTGAATAATCACATTGAGGATTACAGTGTTAGTGCTTTATAGGCCATGAGATGTGGGCCACATGTGGAGGGTCATGGCTGACACTAAACCGATACACTGTTGATAAACGGCCCAGCCAAGGGAATCTACAACATGAGAGGACATGTGCTTTGGCGAGAGGATTCTTTATGTAGAGGAGGAAGTTGAATGTGACTTATTGTATTGGGACAGGGCAACCATGTCATAACAACTGTCAGACCAGGGCCTAGAGATGTTGCTATAAATGTAGAGCAGGAAACTGGCTTTGAAGCTCTAGAATGGGAATCAATCAACTCCTGACCTAATTTCTGCTATCAAGGCCAGTGGAAAACAATGCCCATGTCTGTGTGGAAACTAGAAGGGTAGCCAAACATCACCCGAACAGACTTCGGCAACTGATGAGACTTACTGTAGTGTGGAACGAGTTAAATAAGTGGGCTACTACCACCATGTCACATTCAAGATATCACCCATCTCATTGGAGAGAACTGCAGGCCTGAGCCAGCTAATAATGTGGTCTCCAAATGTTTAGCATACATAATAAATAACACTTAGGGAACAGATCAGATCAGGACATTTGTCATTAAGTAAACAAATATGGTAAGACCCTATCTTAATGTGGGCCAGAAGTCTGTTAGAGACACAAATGGCGCCAGTTCCCTTGCATCAGTGTTCAATCTATCTCCGCGAGCAACTCTCGTCCTGAAAAGGAGAGGATAGTGGAGGTAAACCATTTTTATTTAACCTTCATTTAACTAGGAAAGCCAGTTAAGAACAAATTCTTATTTACAATGACGGCCTACCCTGGCCAAACCCTTACCAGGACGACGCTGGGTCAATTGTGTGCCGCCCAAGGGACTCCCAATCACATCCGGTTGTCATACAACCTGGAATCAAGCCAGGGTCCGTAGTGGTAGCACTGAGATGCAGTGCCTTAGACCGATGAGCCACTTGGGAGCCCCCATCTGGAAACCTTTTACAGAGTTTTGGAAGTGAAGATCTGCTTACAGTAAATTTCACTTTCATCTGATGTTCAACCAACTTTAAAGGAGGCTTTCATAAAACAATCCTCAGCTAAATAACTGTAAGCATATAACACACCAAAATGACCCGAAAGATGAAAAGCATGCACGGTACCAAACAAATAAACCATGTGTGACACAGGGCTTTCAGATAGACTATTTTTCATGTTAAGAGTGGAAATGGAATTGATATAATGCTCTCTCCAGGTTTGGGAAACTTGAGGAAGCAGTGCCACCTAGAGATTAGATGGAGCCACTGACGTCGTGCTTCTGAGGACAATGTCCTCCCTCATACGCTGGTGATGTTGTTCGCACCCTAGGGAATGTAGCTTTAGGACTTGGTTCAATCCTTATCGTGGAAGCCCTGCTTTATAGTGCGATTGAAATGTAAAGGTAATGTTCCTGCGTTGGCGGAGACTGTATTCACAGTACCTTGGGTTACAGCAGGAATCAGTCACTATGGTATTTTTGCTCTGTAGAACCCCATACACTAATATCTAATTCGACAATAATGCATATTTAAAGCAAATTCAGCATAAATGGAATATTACACAACTTCCAATTCAGACAAATGGCCCTATGAAATGAATTTGTTTCATAGTTCATCCCAAGGGCGTAACTTTGTATTGCATATTGTGGGGTGGGGTTCCGGGTCAGTGGGTTCCAGGGTCAATACCCTTCTAGGGGTCCAAATGAAATATTACTTTAAACAGGTTGGTTTAACTATCAGTTCAAAAAGTAACCACGCTGTGAGAAAGTTAGTTCTGAGGTGTGGGGTGCGTTCAGTTCGATTGAACGTTTGCTACGTTGCATAATGGGTTGTAATGAAACGACACGTTTCCCCAAAATGTTCAACGTTCTTAAACAAACTTTGAGGTAACCTACGTTTGCTCCATTCGGCAATGGAGGGGAGCGGGGTGTGTGGCTTGAAGCAAAGAGTGACATATTTGAAGGGCAGTGATGCATTTTGAGCCCATAACCCAACACCTCCCCGTTTTTCAACTGGACATTCAGAACAGCGCTGTTTCTGTTTAATTGAACATTGCATCATGTTTATTTGTACTGAACGCAGCCCTGGTGACTTTTCTACTCCAAAATGAATGAAAATAAAATGATGGTGACACCATTACAATATAATTTTCCCCTCCAAAAATGTGCTTTCTAAACTTTTTCTGTTATGGCCCCCTTTCATGTCTCTCTTTTTATTCATATTTTTTAAATGTAACCTTTATTTAACTAGGCAAGTCAGTTAAGAAATAATTCCTATTTAGAATGACGGCCTACACCGGCCAAACCGCCTCCCCATGGGACTCCCAATCACGGCCGGTTGTTATACAGCCTGGATTCGAACCAGGGTGTCTGAAGTGAGGCCTCCAGCACTGAGATGCAGTCTAGTCATAGTGGGAGGACCACACACCATATCATCGCGTGACTCCCCAAGTTTACTTCGATATGATGGTTATTATATCAATATTTGTCTATAAAGGCATTTCCACTACCATTTCTTGCCAATCAATTTTACTGACACAAAAAGATCCCACCCTGTCTAGCGAACAAATGATCTGTTGGCTTTCATAAAATTGTACAGAAACTTTGTGTTTCCATCATAGCTGTTGTGATTTAATTTGATATGGTATGACTTTACTCACATAAAAACTGTGGATGGAAACGTGGTTAGTGAAGACTAGGGTGGGCAAATTTCTTTTGTAGATGTTCTCAATTAAAATAAAATATAAAGGTGGTTCTGGAAGTATTCTTAGGGGGAATATAGGTTGCATAAAGATGAGTGCTTTCCCCGCACAATGTTGGCCTTCAAATTTGCCCTCTAAACATAAATAAGGCAGTAGGTTGCTGCTGCTTGTCAGAGTCTGAGATACAGGCTTTCTTTAGCCTAATGCCTAATTATGTCGCCTACTAGAAACCAGTTGTTTCAAAGTTAATAATACTAGCAAAGTTGTCTTTGAACTCACAAAATTGAGCTAAAATTGAGTTAAAAATGATTGCTGGTTTTGAGAAATACTGCTCACATGCTAGATGTTCATCTCATCACTTTGCAATAGAAACTTTAACCATTTGAAAAATATCCTTTTCTATATAATTCTTATTTGTTATGAATTTACCACCGTTAAATAAAACTGTACTTCTTTATTTGTTTCAAGTTAGCTCACAGAATTAAGGGTTTGTCAAGGAGAAGAGAGAAAGACAGGAGCTATTGCTCCATCCTCCTTAAAAGTCTTGCGCAACCTTTTTCCCTTCACAAACCGACCTGGCCGAACCAAAAGCATAATTTGTTGCGGAGGAATGCAATCATAAAATGGGGAATTGAGTAATAGTGTGTAGTGGAAAGCCACAGAAAGCCAGTAACTACGGTGGGAAAATCATTTCCAATCCATCAAATTCATCATGGTTGGCTATATTATTGAGGGGGTCAAATTGGCCTGTCTCTAACATTGGGGTGGGGGTCATGACCCCCATGTCCTCTGCAGGTTATGCGCCTGGTTTATCCCTTAAACTGGGGCTGTCAAACTCATTCCATGGAGGGCCTAGTGTCTGTGGGCTTTTGGTTTTTCCTTTCAATTAAGACCTAGACCAGTGCTTTCCAACCCTGGTCCTCTAGTACCCTCAACAGTACACCTTTTCATTGTCGCCCTAGATAGTCACACCTGATTCAACTTGTCAACTAATCATCAAGCCCTCAACGAATTGAATCAGGTGTGTTTGTCCAGGGATACAACAGAAATGTGTACTGTTGTGGGTACTGGATGACCAAGTTTGGGCTGTTGGGTGTTCTGGAGGACCAGGGTTGGGCTGTTAGGGGTACTGAATGACCAAGTTTGGGCTGTTGGGTGTTCTGGAGGACCAGGGTTAGGCTGTTGGGTGTTCTGGGGGACCAGGGTTGGGAAACACTGACCTAGACAACCAGGTGAGGGGAGTAATTTACTAATTAGTGACCTTTAATTAATCAATCAAGTACAAGGTAAGAGCGAAAACCCACACTCAGCCCTCCATGGAATGAGTTTGACACATGCCTTAGACCATATTTCAGTATGAGAGAGAAGCAGTAGTCATATCCCATTATTTCTGTGATTGGAAGCACTGTGTCAGGAAGCCTTGTGAGTGCCGATTTTACCAATCCTAAAGGCTTCTGGAAATAGTGCTTTGTTTGACACACCCAATGGCTCAAATGTAACTGGGTGATTCTGCAACTTTGAGCACTTTGGCCCTGCAAGCTTTCAGAAATGAAAATGTATTGAAAAAAAAACATTTTAACAGTATTATAATTCTCTTTGATTTGTCTAGAAATAATATCTGATAATGGCTGCAATTGTACTATTCGGGAATTGATATATTTTTGTCATTTTTCTGACAGCCATAGACAAATGTAATTTACATCACGTCATTAAAGATCAATTTTAGTTGAAAATGAAATATCATACAATTAATTTATAACACATTTCTTATACATTTGTACATGAACTTGCACTGAATATTTTTGTGCTTTAAGGTTTTCCTAAAATGTATAATTAAACAACGCCTGAATGCATAAACCTGCCTTTGTGACCGCTGAAACATTTACTTATCATTAAAAAAAAAAGATATTTCCACCCAACCTTTTTGTGAAATTATGATAACAACCATATGATTTCCCTATCTAAAACGGATAAATAAATGTCATCCTCATAGAAGACCTCAGTGAGTAAAGTGAAACCGTATCATTTGTGGTATACCCAACACAGGTGTGGAGGGTCACCTGCTTGTGAGAATCACAAGTTAACTGCTTGGATTTCACTGGTGAAATTGAAAGTTGCGCCCCTGAGTTCTCTGGAAAGTCAATATGCACGAAGATCTCCTCTTTCCGCAGATTCTCTTTTAATTCTCTCAGTTTAGAGTATTGATGTCAAATGTTGTACACGTGTTTCCCTAACTTCTCTTTCAATACTTTGGAGAATTTCTCCAGTAGAATATGCAGTGTGCCACAAACCTTTTCTTTAACTGTCTTGTTTATTCCATGTGTAACTCTGTGTTGTCTGCTCACACTGCTATGCTTTATCTTGGCCAGGTCGCAGTTGTAAATGAGAACTTGTTCTCAACTAGCCTACCTGGTTAAATAAAGGTGAAATAAATAAAGAAAAAAATGTACAGTGAACTTTCCCTCTTTGTTTTTCCTTTTCGCTCTCTTCAACTTTGCTTTTCCACTCAAACCACCATGTCTGCTCACTAGCATCAAAGTCAGATGTTTAAGCTCTTTTGCTTGGAGAAGGGAGCACTCTGTGTACATGCACTCTTCTTCAGGTTCTCACAGCACAAAGACTCAATAAGGTTCTCATTGTTGCTACAGCTGATCACTCTGTGATGCTGTAGTTTGTCCACCATGAACTGGAAGTTGTGGGTTTTTCAGAGTCATGTGTCCCTATCCTGGACTGTTGGTTTGACAACCCAAAAATATGTATTTTGCAGAATTCATAGTAGGACATCTTAATCTCTGAATATTCCCTCTTAAAAGTCTGATAAAGTTTCTGAATTGTGCCACACAAGAAGCGCTTCTGCTTTTTTCCTTGTGTGTCCTTTTTCCCTGTTGTTGCTCCACTGTTGACATCACATTCATAGAATCTAGTGATTTTCTCTTCTTTGACTGTGCTAATTATGTTACACTGCTTTTTCCTGGAGTATTGAAGACTTGTTGGCCTGTTTTTATTTGCCCTCATTGCTTTTGCTGAAAATCCAAATTCTTTGACCAAGCCATACTTTCTCAGGATGTTGCCTTTGAGCATTTTTGACCTTGGCACTGCACATTTCTTGATACTTTTGCTTTAACTCTGCAATGATGTCATTTTGAAATAATAAAATCCTTCTCAAGTTCTTCGGAGTTCCCTTCATTTTCTGTTTTGTCTTTGGGGAATCTTGTCTCTCCATTTTCAGTCGACCATACCTTTTTTGTATTCCTCAGTTTTCCGTTAAGCTTTATCAAGTTTGACATTTGTCATGCAAAAAAAAAAATGCCATCTCTTGCTTCTTTGTTCTCGCTTTGTAAGCTCAGAGATAGATTTCACTATCTTCTCTCTGTCTTTTTGCAGATGTTCTTTGTATCGTGTAGGATAATTTATTTTGTTTCTATGTCTGTGACATCTGTGCTGTTTTATGTGGCATCTTCTAAAAACAAATAAAATACTACTTAAGTTTTCCAATTTTGCACATCTTGGAGCATTTTCTAGATTAAAGGATTAAAGATTAAAACATGATTAAATAAGTCTAAAGTTTTTAAAAAAAGTCATAACAATGGATTTTTGTTATTTCCACCACGTTCTGTTATTTCCACCACAGTTAAGTTTGTGATGGAAATGACGCTTCTACTATTTCTGGAGAAAAATGACAGACTTCTTAGCATGCTTTGGCTAGTATTCCAGCTGAAGGAAAAAGGAAACCGCACACTGCTCTTGATAGTATCACTGATATTTAATAAGCTTACGTATCGGCCTCACGGCCTTCTTCAGAGCTTTTGTGATTTAAAAAAAAATTGCACCCTTATGTAGACCTAGCGCCACCCACATCCGTTCCACACATCGAAAGGGGTTAGAGGCAAAGGACAAACAAATAGTATTATTAGTATATGCTAGTATTACAGCTAGCATATAGTTTACACTAAATACAGTGCCTTGCGAAAGTAATCATCCCCCTTGGAGTTTTTCCTATTTTGTTGCATTACAACCTGTAATTTAAATTGATTTTTATTTGGATTTCATGTAAGGACATACACAAAATAGTCCAAATCGGTTAAGTGAAATTTAAAAAATGACTTGTTTCAAAAAATTATTTAAAAGAAAAAAAGAAAAGTTGTGCGTGCATACTGTATGTATTCACCCCCTTTGCTATGAAGCTCCTAAATAAGATCTGGTGCCACCAATTACCTTCAGAAGTCACACAATTAGTTAAATAAAGTCCATCTGTGTGCAATCTAAGTGTCACATGATCTGTCACATGGTCTCAGTATACACCTTTTTCTGAAAGGTAACATTTCATAATGTGTAGTTATTAATGTTTTCTCATTGTAGTAGGTCAAATGTCTGGGTCAGGGACAAAGGCGAAAGAGTGAAATTAAGGTATAAAATGCATCTGAAAAGTAGCTAAAATACATGATAGAGAGGCGATAAAGAAATCTGGGGTGATTGTTGAACTTAACATATAAAGAATAAAATCATTAAAAAAAGAAAAAAATCCCCAAAATTGACTCTGAGGACATAAGTTCCCGTAGTTGCAGAATCACCCAACTATGCAATATTGCTCTTTCATGTTTGGACGTTTTCTGACATTTCCAGAGGTCTGGAAATTGTGTTGAGGCAGGATAAAAGACAAAACTGAGGATGTCTTTTACTTTTGGCAAGAAGAATATTTATTTGTATTTCCCCAAGAGAGTGACACACATTTCAAGATAACTGGATGTTTGAGAGAGGCTTGTATACATGCGACTGTACATAAGGGTTCCTATTCATTCAAAACCAGTAACCAAGTTTACAGGATAAGTTTATATAATACATTCTTTTTGTATCACATGAATGCATGTTTGTGTGTTTATTTCTGTAAACACAGTCAATTCTCAGATTTGTCATTTCAAACATACTTTGTTACAGGGCAAAGATAATATATTTTAGACTCATCCCAGAAACCAGGTTGGGAATCTTGACTGTACAGGATCTATTGTTTCCAGACACCAGTTCAGGCAATTAGGGACCTCAGAAAAGGGACCGCTTGTATTCAGATTCCACTGACACGATTAAATGAAACTACTTATGTAATGTTGTTTATCAAGTCCATCACCATGACACAAGCCAGCATAAGCCAAAAACATTCTCAAACAGACTGCGAATATTGTGGGTAGCCAAGAAACTTCAGAGGAAAGCAATACATTATTCCTAGTGAGATTTGATTGCTACTAGGGCAAAGCTAGAGAGCGATAGAGAGAGATAGAGAGGTTATATATATATATATATGTATAGAAGAGCTTTTAGAAAGGCATGCTTGGGATCTACACATAAAGATATATTATTCTACGTTCATAGCGACAGACTTAAAGCGAAAGAGATACAGTATAGAGAAAGTTAGATTAGCACAGAGAGGACAGTTGCAAGGCAAGATTAGCATGCTTGCTGATCGAGAAGCTAACTTTTTACAGGACGTCAACCATACACAAAGCAGCTGTTAAAGGCTAGCGACAGTGCACACTATAGTATAAACTAAGCTATTAATTTGACGCTAAAGCTATTAAGAGGGACTACATGGTTGTCACTAGTTACCACAGCCAAAAATACACAAACCCTGCCTATTTCTTAAATGTATATTCATAAAATGTGGTTTTAAACCTTAACCCTAACTTTAACCACACTGCTAAACGTATGCCTAACCCTATCCTTAAATACATTTTCACGAAAAAGACCATTTTGACTTGTGGCTATGGTAACTAGTGGAAACCGGACTACATATACCGTAGATTGTATTTCACAAGCTGGAAAGGCAAGGCGTTTCATGCACATGCAAAGGAAGTAAATCTAGTAGCAGCAGCAAGAGAAACAAAATGGCTGACTTTCCGACTACCACAGTGAGATTCCTATTTTTGTTTCTATGATTCAATACCCAATGTTGCTTGTGTCACAGTGTGCTTGACAATTTAGATAAGGCATGGAAAGATAGAATCACTTCAGAAAATAGATTTAAGGATGCAGCATTTTTTTGTATTATTTTTAAATATTTAAACTTCCATTGTTGAAGACAGTTGATGGACTTCATAATATCTAAAGATCACTCCAACTACAAAACAACGGAACAATAAAAGCAAGCATTTTCCAATCAAACCCGGTACTTCCAACAGACCCTTAAGTCGCCACACATTCAGACTAATGACAGTTTCCATTTTTTGTGTATGTCTTTTAACATCGAACTATGAACAACCATTGGACATTGCACATTATTAAGTCATCTTATGCGTTTAGTCTAAAGTGCACAATCTTCCCTTTGAGGAGAACTAGACAATACTGGCGATTGATACTAAGGCAACACAGTTACAAACACACAAAAGTACACATTGGCACATACTGTCAAGTACTGTATCACTTGTACACAAAAACCACAGGGCTTGAGTTTAGAAATGGCTTTGCGTACTCATTTGAAATCTACACTGTACCATAGTCGTAATCTGAAATGGTTTCCAAGATGAATTCGGAAAATTTCCTTTGAAAGCCAGTCCCTGAACACATTTATCTTTGAAGTAGCTATCATACACTAATCAAGTCAAGTATTTTGACATAAAAACACAGGAAGAAGCAATATCAACTAACAGGGATGAAAATACTGTTTTTTCAATAGAGAAAATATGAATCCTTTTACCTCACAAATAGTCTCTGATTATATGCCTTTTGTATACACAAATGCATACACATAGATATGTACTACAGTTATGGTATCTAAAAATTATATTTACAACCTATGATTAAAAGGGATTGTACACTGACAAACCATGTTGAGGAAATTGTGCTTTTCTAACTTGTGTTCTAATGACAATGCTACAAAACCCCTGCTTATAGTGAAGCAGGGCTTGCCCTCTGCTGACCTATGCAATTGTCCATAACTTTTAACAATGTTTTTGTAAGTTATACATTTTTTTGACACTTTCATATGATCATCTAATTTTGTAGACTACTGAGTTGACCAAAACGATGCTTGTTAACTTTTTTTATTGGCCAGATAAATACGTAATTGCTTGAGAATTAATACACTGTAGATGCCTCAACCACAATGATAAGGGAGGCACCTCTCTTCCCTATGCTTTTGTGCAAGTGATGTCAAGTATAGCTGCAAGCCTGGTGAAGTGCCTATACTCAAATCAAAATTCTATCAGTTTCTACATGTAATTAATCGCTCATTGGCCCCATGAATAAGCAGTATATTGACCCAATCTCTTCACTCCACTCCAAATACAGGTTCTCTCCAATGAAGACTCTGCTCTACAAGGTCTGATGTCTATCCCAAGAAGGTGACACTGCCACAGAATTACACTGAGTGTACCAGACATTAAGAATACCTGATCTTTCCATGACATAGACTGACCAGGTGAATGCTATGATCCGTTGATAAATACACTTCAATCTGTGTAGATGAAGGGGAGGAGACAGGTTAAAACTCCATATTAAGAAGGTGTTCCTAATGTTTGGTATATTCAGTGTATATCAATTTACTGAGAGGTACAAACAACATGGCTGACTATACAACTTGGCCTGAATTACTCCCCGTCATGTGTTTCGGTCACACACACCTAAACTCAGCAAAAAAAGAAACATACCTTTTTCAGGACCCTGTCTTTCAAAGATAATTCGTAAAAATCCAAATAATTTCACAGATCTTCATTGTAAAGGGTTTAAACACTGTTTCCCATGCTTGTTCAATGAAACATAAACAATTAATGAACATGCACCTGTGGAACGGTTGTTAAGACACTAACAGCTTACAGACGGTAGGCAATTAAGGTCACAGTTATGAAAACTTAGGACACTAAAGAGGCCTTTCTACTGACTCTGAAAAACACCAAAAGAAAGATGCCCAGGGTCCCTGCTCATTTGCGTGAACGTGCCTTAGGCATGCTGCAAGGAGGCATGAGGACTGTAAATGTGGCCAGGGCAATAAGTTGCAATGTCTGTACTATGAGACGCCTAAGACAGCGCTACAGGGAGACAGGATGGACAGCTGATCGTCCTCGCAGTGGCAGACCACATGTAACAACAGCTGCACGGGATTGGTACATCCAAACATCACACCTGCTGGACAGGTACAGGATGGAAACAACAACAACTGGAAACGCACAATCCCTCCATCAGTGCTGAGACTGTCCGCAATAGGCTGAGAGAGGCTGGACTGAGGGTTTGTAGGCCTGTTGTAAGCCAAGTCCTCACCAGACATCACCGGCAACAACGTCGCCTATGGGCACAAACCCACCGTCGCTGGACCAGACAGGACTGGGGAAATGTGCTTTTCACTGACGAGTCGTGGTTTTGTCTCACCTGGGGTGATGGTCGGATTCACGTTTATCGTCAAAGGAATGAGCGTTACACAGAGGCCTATACTCTGGAGTGGGATCGATTTGGAGGTAGAGGGTCCGTCATGGTCTGGGGTGGTGTGTCACAGCATCATCGGACTGAGCTTGTTGTCATTGCAGGCAATCTCAACGCTGTGCGTTACAGGGAAGACATCTTCCTCCCTCGTGTGGTACCCTTCCTGCAGGCTCATCCTGACATGACCCTCCAGCATGGCAATGCCACCAGCCATACTGCCCATTCTGTGAGTGATTTCCAGCAAGGCAGGAATGTCAGTGTTCTGCCATGGCCAGCGAAGAGCCCTGATCTCAATCCCATTGAGCACGTCTGGGACCTGTTGGATCGGAGGGTGAGGGCTAGGGCCATTCCCCCCAGAAATGTCCGGGAACTTGCAAGTGCCTTGGTGGAAGAGTGGGGTGACACTCTTCCAGAAATGGCAAATCTGGTGCAGTCCACGAGGAGGAGATGCCCCGCAGTATTTAATGCAGCTGGTGGCCACACCAGATACTGACTGTTACTTTTTATTTTAACCCCCCCTTTGTTCAGGGACACATTATTCAATTTCTGTTAGTCACATGTCTGTGGAACCTGATCAGTTTATGTCTCAGTTGTTGAATCTTGTTCTGTTCATGCAAATATTTACACATGTTAAGTTTGCTGAAAATAAACGCAGTTGAAGTGAGAGGACGTTTCTTTTTTTGCTGAGTTGATATCATCTTGCACCCACTACACACCAGAGAGAGAATTGAAAGTGACATTAAATAAATGAGGTCATCCAATGAAAAGTGCTTTTGCTGTTGAGCATAAACATGGCTGCTTTGAAGAGCATTACTGTGGCGCTACTCTTAGAGCTGCTTGGTGTTAGTCGATTGACATTGTCTTTCTCCTTCCCTGCTATGAGGCACGACTCTTTTCATCCTTCAGATTCTTTGGAAATGTGTTTAAATTCAGATACTACAGTTATGGGATGTGTTGGATTTGGAGACTTTGTCATTGTTTTCTAATACAAGTAGAAGTGAGTCAACCAACATTTGACCAAAACCACTGCTTGAAGTATGCAAATGTTAAGGCAGTAGACTGAGTTGAGATAAGTCGGAAGTGTTCTTTTAAACATGAGTGAGACTAGAATGTAGCTTACAATGGAATTTAACCACATCTGGCACTTCCAATGTACCTTGCAAATGAGAAAACAATTAGAAAATAAACTCTTCCTCATCAACCTATTGCACTAGCATTTCATATCACAAAAATACATATAAAGTTACATCAATTACACTACTCTATACTAGGAAAAACTTTTACAGAACCCCAGACCAAGGAGGTCCACGACAAAGCTGCGATACATAAATATGGATATATCTATAGATTATTTTTTTCTTCTCAAACATACCTTGTTATAATATATGACTTTGGAAGAAAGAAAAATGGATTACCAATACATTCACAACAAACATTTCATCCGTTTAGGGAAAAGGAAAGGGATATTTTGGTGACACAAGTCTTATAGATCCTGACCGAGCCGCTCGATTTCCTCGATAAGAAAGTCGATGTCCTCAAAGGTGGCCGCGGGGTTGGAGATGACCATGCGGAAGAAGTTGACCTTGTCCCCCTGTGGTTGGTAGCTGACCATGGTTGTCCCATACTCCATCATCCTGGCCTTGATCACTGGAGCCACCTAGACAACAAGACACATACAGTTGTGTTACAAAGAAAGAGTGTTAAGTGCTTTTCGACTATTACGAGGAAATACTCATGTAAAACAAGGTCACATGTATTTATTTAGAAATGTCAAGCCCTTTTTGTGGATAAATTGACAATTTCCTTTGACAAACAAATGGACACGAATCGCCATTTTATTCCCTAAAAAAAGGAAACTTCCAGTATTAAATGTATTAAACACTTGATCAAACCTCTGTGTTTTCAATGTGCGATACATCCCTGTAGTCAAGCTATAGTATCTACAGATGCACAAATTACATTCACTCAGTGGACAGGCCGAAAAGACAGCTACAGACAGCTGGGGTGACAAATAAATCTAACACCAACAAGGTTCAGAAGAGTTCAGCAGAAACTGTGATGTTGAGAGGCTATCTTGCAATAAAACTTGGTAAAAGTCATTTATTTGTTGTTCAGTACAGTCTGTCTGGCTTTGTGGATTACATTCTCTGATGTGCAGAGGCAGATTCAATTACATGTTCTGGAGGAGATAGTGAGAGTGACACAGGCATAGCCATGGGAAGTAGGGGTGCTGCAGCTCCCCCTGAAATATATATATATACAGTTGAAGTCGGAAGTTTCCATACACCTTAGCCAAATACATCTAAACTCAGTTTTTCACCATTCCTGACATTTAATCCTAGTACAAATTCCCTGTCTTAGGTCAGTTAGGATCACCACTTTATTTTAAGAATGTGAAATGTCAGAAAAATAGTAGAGGGAATGATTTATTTCAGCTCTTATTTCTTCTATCAAATTCCCAGTGGGTCAGAAGTTTACATACACTTAATTAGTATTTGGTAGCATAGCCTTTAAATTGTTTATCTTGGGTCACATGTTTTGGGTAGCCTTCCACAAGCTTCCCACAATAAGTTGGGTGAATTTTGTCCCATTCCTCCTGACAGAGCTAGTGTAACTGAGTCAGGTTTGTAGGCCTCCTTGCTCACACACGCTTTTTCAGTTCTGCCCACACATTTTCTACAGGATTGAGGTCAGGGCTTTGCAATGGCCACTCCAATACCTTGACTTTGTTGTCCTTAAGCCATTTTGCCACAACTTTGGAAGTATGCTTGGGGTCATTGTCCATTTGGAAGACCCATTTGCAACCAAGCTGTAACTGATGTCTTGAGATGTTGCTTCAATATATCCACATCATTTTCCTGCCTCATGATGCCATCTATTTTGTGAAGTGCACCAGTCCCTCCTGCAGCAAAGCACCCCCACAACATGATGCTGCCACCCCCCCACTTTTCGCACCAAAGTACGTTCATCTCTAGGAGAAAGAACACGTCTCCTCACAAGCAGTATGATGGCTTGGGAAGTGCTCAAGAGAAATACAAAGGATAAAAGGCTATTTTACACGGGTGTACAGTATTTTTGTAATTCACATTTGGCTTAAAGGGGCAAGGAGGTACTACCAAGAGGTAATGCTAGGTGACAGTTTGTGAAGCTCAACTTTTCAGCTTAGAGCTTTACAGTAGCAGTGCTTTACAGATTCAAATCACCTACAGGTCCACAGTAATCTTCAATTGACTTAGAATATATCTGGGGTATTAAGTTACACAAGGCGAACGGAACTTTGGAAACTTCTGCAAGTTTAGGCTTAATAAGGAAAATGGATATTGTCTTTAAAGGGAAAATCCACCCAAAAAAAGGATATTTTGGTATTTGTTTCGTTAGTGCACTGTTGATACGGTCCCAAAATGTTTTTGCATGTCAGCAGTCGAGTTTTCACCATCCACTTCCTCATGATAATGCAACATGCTAGTTAGTTTTTAATGTTTGATCGCTTCATTTGTTTTAAGTCTATATGTTGAATCAGCAGGTCATGTTTTGATGTATTTTTTTCATTGTTTCTTCTTACTGATGTATTGATGCCCTTTTTTGTGTTTGCTTTCTACCTTATGCGTATTGAGCATGGGAAATGCGCTCTACAAATGTCATATTATTATTATTACTACAGTCATTCCACACAAATCTGTTGCAGGTGTCCTGTTGTCATTGGCAACCCTGCAAATAACAATAAATAATCAACTCTGAATTGTGCCTCACTTGAATCAGTCCTTTGGCAAAGGATTTTGTGTCCAATTGTTTCAAAGCACTGTTGAAAAACACTGGTGGTTGAAAAAAAGCTAGTCAACATGGATTCAGAATATCACGTCTTCCAGCACAGTCCCTAATTGTGCTAAATGGTCATCATTATGACAATCACCTCTGTCTGCGGGAAACGCAGAATATCAGTCCTGCTAAACATCTATACCCATAACAGATGGGGCATGTCAACACAGTTTTAATCAGGATGTTATCATGCATGTGTGAATGAGACAATGGCATAGATTCGGTGTCAGAGGTGTCAGAGGTGGAACTGCATTGGAGCCTTCAAACCAGTGAGCAGCTGCTCTTGCGATCATTGTCACGAAGCCACACCCGCCCCACTCACTTTAGAAGTTCAGCGCGAGAAAGTGAAGGCTATATAAAAATAATTACGCTAAAATGTAAAAATCATCAAATAAAATAATGAGAATTTCTATCAGCCTAATCGAGGTGTAGATTACATCTCACATTCCAGAGTTCGAACTTGTAAACAAGGCTGGATGGGATTCCTGCAGCCAATGGCAATGTCCACTTTAGGTGTAATGCCACTTGTGGATTTGACAGCTCTAACTCAGTTCCACCTCTGACACTGCCAAAACAACTGCTATGAGGATGTCGGCTAAAGTATATCAGATTTAATAGAGCCCCATGTGTGTTTGAGAGAGAGAGAGAGAGGTCTCTGTATATGGCTGGCACGCACATCATCTGTTCATCCTAATTGCAGATTAGAGGACCCCTGCTGCTGAGTGGCTGCCACAGTAACAACCCACGGCCAATGATTGAACTCATGGACAGTAGCCCCCCCCATGTTCACTCCCTCCCTCCTCCCACAGTCCACGGAAACATGTCTGTCATTTAAGATTCTCTCAATCCAATTGTGCTATCGAGGTTGAGCAATTGAACTCTATTTACATGCTTAATTGACTTCCCAAACGCCTTCCATTTTTAGGCACAGGGGCTTTTCTACAAATTACATCAGAGGACTGCCATTTTGTTTCGGGTGAAGGAGACATAATGTGGACAAACTGAGTGCAGTGAGACGGAGGCGTTTGAGGCTCGGACAATAAGGACCGGACTAGTCCTTTATGTCTTACTGCTCACCTTGTGCAGGCGCTTCTTTTTCTCCTCTTTGTCCTCCATGTACCGCATGCCAGGAGGGAGGTACCAGAAGCACACGTTGGTGTGTTGAGGCTGGGACAATGCAAGATGGGAAGACGAAATGATTCATCAGTCAATCATTATGCTTTACACGTGGACGCACACACACTCGCGCGTGCGCACACACACACACGCTGGTGCACACGTCAAATTGAGCTGGAAAGACAGGCGGGGAAAAAAATCCATTAGAGAAACCATGGAATATTGGAATCCACTCAGGTTGTACAAAATAGAAAGCTCTCAAAGCAATCATGGCTGTCAATTTATCAAGCCAGCACAGTGTATACTGAGCAATTCACACCCTGACAAAAGAACTCTGCTGTGAGTTCTGCTGTGTCGGGTGGTGCTGTCGGTGGCAGTGGTCTGAATAGTAAGCAGGTAGAGTGGCTCTCATTCATAGACCCTCTAGCTATGTCTGAGTGTCTCACATGTCGATCTCCTAGTACCAGATGTGATGGGAGAAAAACAATTCTGTCTGCTCACTGGTGTAAAGCATTCATTACCAATGGTTGACTGACCATGCATACCAGACTCATTTATTTAGCGGCAGTGTTGAGTCCCCGACTGCACTGATGTGGTGCAATGGTTCCAAGTTAACACCTGGACCAATGCCCAGGGGATTTGGACTATTCCTGCCTGTCACTCTATTGTGTTATAGTGGTTGCTGTCTTTTATATGGCTGTAAATATAAGCATAGCTAAATAAAAGTCATTTAAATGCCAAGGTGTCCATACTCTACCGCAGGGGTATTCAACTCTGACCCTACGAGGTCCGGAGCCTGCTGGTTTTCTGTTCTACCTGATAATTCATTGCAACCACTTGGTGTCCCAGGTCTACATCCGTCCGTCATTAGAGGGGAACAATTAAAAAACACACACAGTGGAAATGGCTTCGAGGTTGAGTTTTGAGGGCTCTATGGCATGGCTCAGCCCTACTCTATAGTATAAAATACATTCCAATTAGATTTGAGCCATTCACAACATCATCACATATTTGTTTTTTGTTTTTTGTGTTATCATTCATGTCGTTCAGTGTCTAACCATAATATGAACATACCTTTCCATTGAAGACCATCTCATATCCTTCCCTGTCCTTGATCTTGTTGTACAGGTACTCCGAAAGCTCCAGACACTTGTCAATCTGAGCCTCGAACCCGATGGTGCCCTATCGGTGAAGAGGACAATGCTGTCAACAACACGGTAAAGGTAACAACAAAGGTGGAAAAAAGAGAGCTTATTTTAAAATCATACTAACGACAGCTAATATTTTTAAGTCCCAATAACTGATAGCAGGAACAAATAATGTTGTTTTCCTGGGGTGATTGACATTTTCCAAGAATGTTTCCTAAATGTCTTGTCCAAATTAAAGAAGACACTTGGTACACTAAAACCCATAGTCCAAATGCAACACGAGCAAAAAACAACTCCCTTCACACATCCCTGTCTTTGCAATGCAGGTTGATGTCAGTTCCCATTGTAGCACTGTGATAAGCAATTACCCCACTAGTCCTCAACTGTCAAGCTGCAGGGGTCAAACTAACTACTTGAAGGCTTTTACATCCCAGCCACATGGTCAGAGGGAATCTATTTGTCTGGGATGTCCAGCATCACAAAGCTCACTATATTATACTTAACAGGACCATTTGTTGACTGAAGAAACATTCATACTGCACACAATGTAGTCAAACAGACATCAACAATGCAATCAGAAAAGCAATACACTGTACATTGTACTAGGCTGTAAAAGGCTTTTGGAATATCTATTTTGAAATATACATGAGATAGTCCCTGGCAAAGAGAACTATAATATATGTTTTTAAATAACAAAAATATCAACATAAATGTTATTTAAAACGATCTGTTTTACAATTAATCAAGGCATGATGAGAATCTCTAGAGGGGATATTTATTGAACTAAATGATCGAAAGAGAACTACATTTGCAATCAGTACTCTACCAACCTTAGCTCTCCACATGAGCCAGAGCTTGAAGATGTCCACATGACGTCCACACTGCAAGGCCTTGTCCCCAGTGTCGTAGGACAGGTCGTAGTGCTTGTCCTGCTGGAACAGGTAGCAGGCGTGCATCTGGTTGCAGTTTTGCATCAGCCCCTGGAGAAGAGAAAATAATCACTTAAACAATAAGGCCTGGGGGGGTGTGGTATATGGCCAATATACCACGGCTAAGGGCTGTTCTGAGTGCTAGGACACAGCCCTTAGCCATAGTGTATTGGCCATATACCACAAACCCCCGAGGTGCCTTATTGCTATTATAAACTGGTTTCCAGCATAATTAGTAGTACAAATAGATGTTTTGTCATACCCATAGTATACGGTCTGATATACCACGGGTTTCAGCCAATCAGCATTCAGGGCTTGACCCACCCAGTTTATAATTCTGATTATACAACAGTGACAATAGCTAGTTAATACATATCCTGTAATCTTATTCGCTACAAGGTCATTTAGGATGGATGTGTAACTTAGTAATGACCTTAGTCATGTAGGAACATACAGTAGGCCTCTTATTCTGAAATGTAACGAAAGAAGACATTGTGATGAATATATATGTAAAGGGGACTTTGACCCCTTACCTCCTCCCGGACCAGCAGGGCTGAGCACTGCAGTGGGACTGCCATCATCTTGTGAGGGTTCCATGTCACTGAATTGGCCCTGTGAATTGAAAAAACAATGGGTACTTTTTCTGAATATTGATTTAAAAGATGAAAATTCATCATTTTAGTACATTTCAGTACGGACCTCTCAACTCCATCTAGCTTCCACTTGTGCATCCTGGACATGATGAGACTGCCTCCCCACGCACCCTGAGTAGAGAGAGAGATAGTGAGATGACCAAACTACAGAACACTTTGTAGCATGAGACTGAGTCTCAACATGAAGAGCCCCATTACACCACAGCATATCTGAACTCAACCAGCCATATGTAATAACATACAGTTCATATTCCCGGAGTGACCCCGCTGACAGTTTCCTGCAAATACTGACGACTCGTCTCTATTTCATATTTTGTGGAAAAGGAGCTCCTAAACCTAAACCTCACCCTCAAATTTCTATGTTCGAAAATGCAAGAATTCAATGTAAAAAGGCCCTAAAACAAATCCAGCATGTCTGCAGTTTGACACTGATGGATCTCCTTTCTTGGTCTTAATAGAGGTGTCTCTATGTCATGCCTCAATCACCTCCATTACACAGAGTCCTTCGGTGAGAGAGGCCATGATGGGGAAGTCAGGGGAAAGGATGATTTACAGCCCCGGCTCCAGTTTCCTTAATCTCCAGTGTTACAGAGGAAACTGGCTGAGTGGCTGTCTCCTATCTAGGTCAGCTGAAAGCAGCAGAGGGGACTCAGATATATTACATGAATCAAACTCTGACTGGTGAGCTCTGTGTGCCCCTGTCCCTGAAACACCCAAAGCTAAATGCTATGGACTTACCATCTGATGAGGTAACAACAAAGGTATTCACCTAAAGTAACTTGAGTGTGTAGTAGCCACTTGTATAGTGTAACTTAATGTAATTTGCCACCATAACAGGAGTCTTGCTCTGTATATCAGTTGGGACGATTCTTATCGGTCAGCTGTACAAAATCAGCATGTAAAAAAAAAATAATGTTTTTTTTAAAGAGATAAAGTACACGTGTTTCTACTTACATCCACGTGGAACCAGACTTGGTACTTCTTACAAATATCTGAGATGGCAATAAGGGGGTCAAAGGCTCCGTAGACTGTGGTGCCAGCCGTCGCACTCACAAAGAATGGCACAAATCCCTAAACATAAAACATGAAAAGAAATCATTGGCATGTACAGTGTCACATACCAACATTAGAACTATTTCCCATTATACACATGACATTACCGATGATATATTCTAGATAATAGCACAACACATTCCTGATCATCGTTGTGGTAAATTTCCATATGGTTGCACAGTATGAAGGAAAAAAATGACTTAATAGCCATTGCTCTTCAACAGGGATATGGATGGATGTGTCATGTGTGTATGAAATTACCTTCTGCTTGGCTTCCAGTATTTTCCTTTCAAGGTCAGCTGGTATCATTTTACCACTGTGAAGAAAGAAAAAAACAGGATTTCAATTGCTTGAATGCTTTTGCCATTAAATGACATGTTCTGTTTTATTCTGCACCTGAGGCCTACTGTAAAGTTAAAACACTACAGTACCTCTCATCAGCTTTGATGCAGATGACACTCTCTGTACCAATGCCAAGGGCTGCTGCTCCTTTCTTGATTGAGAAATGACTCTAAAAGACACAGAAGTAGAGAAATCCCTCGCACAAGCTCTTCTCGTAACCTGATTACATTTCCTGTTTGATGCATTTCATTGAATGCTGCTATAAAGGGGATTCAAGACCAAGGAAAGAATAAAAAGAGATGAGCTGTAGTAACGTTGGAATGTTGCTGTCCAAGGCAAAGCTAAGGCTTTTGGGAGTGTTCTATTTGAGCTGTTGTTTGCCCGAATTATTTCAATGTCCTGGGCCACTGCAGGGGAGAGGAGATAACAGCAAGTGTCCCTGTGTGCTGTACTGTCATGCAGAATGTCAGCAAATCAGCCTCACATTAGCTATTGCTGCATGTGAAGGTGATGTCAGTCCCTTTTCTACAACATGAATACATCAGTGATGGAAAATGTGACCTGGCTTTATATGGAACAGCTGGCCCAGCAGTATGCCAAAGGGATTTCATTGGGAATCTGACGCCCACTTTGCCAAACATTACCCTCTTTAAGTAGTGAACGCTGGATCCTTGTAATTTGATGTAATCTAAGAACAAAGCATACAAATTATACTCCCTCACCAAGACATTGGGATAACATCACTATGAAGCAGCTAAATGAAATGCACAATACATTAAACACACACAGAAAAGGAAGTCAAAGCAAGAAATGTATAAAACGATAAATGAACGAATTAACAAATTAAATAAAGTGAAAATGAAAGATAGGAGTAAGGGGAGGGAGGCCTACATGCTCGGATGTGAAGGCTGCCAGTCTGGGGACTGATGACATTCCTTTCTCCTTCACTTCAGGAAACATCTTGAAGCGAGCCAGCAGCATGGCATACATATTGGAAATGGCACCACCTAGGGGAGAGAGGCGACAGCACACCACTCAATCACTTGTGTTGTGTCAGGATCATTTGGTACAGCCATCAGATGTCAAAACTCACATGAAGACAATGCTTTGGCTATTCAATAACACAGGACTAAAAGTAAATTCAATGGTTATGTAACATACATGTCTCGGGAGAATCTGTCTTAAATGTTTTGAGGAAATAATCAAAAAATACAATGTTTCAATGATGATAACATATATTTATTTACATGTCGATGTAATTGTGAAAAAGCATCAGTTTGCCTCTTTTTGTTTTTGTTATACGTCAACCAAGAGTCCAGAGGAGAAATGAAAGCAACCGTTATGTTGTAAGGGAGGAAGTGGGTTTATGCTAATTGACTGTGGAAAGTGTTCCATTTTTGTCATCAAAATGCTAATTTACACATAGCTGGAGATGGGCCAACCAATTTTCTGTGAATCTGATGGGGGGGGGTTATAATTGGCGTCACCTACGCACCGGGAGAGAAGATTCCATCCCCTCGGCCATCCTCCCAGCCAATGATCTCCCTCATTTTCTTCAAAGTGACGTATTCCAGCAGCACGAACACTGGAGCCACCTCGTAGGTGAACCTGGATTCAACAAGAGAGATCACATGACTGAGTTACACAAAATATGTAATGACAGACAAATGATTGAGCATCTGTCTTTTCTCCCCTCTGGAGGTTCACAACCGATTTGGCTTGAGAAACAGTTTATCATGGGCTCAGGTTTAGCATGAGGGATGGGGTTATATAGCCAATAGAAGCTGACAACGTATTTCAAAGTCAAGACAGACAAAGCAAAACGTTGGGTTTATTGGAATGCACATAGCAGTAGATGTCAATGTACAACGTTGCAATTCAACCACAAACACAGTGGAATTTCCAAAGGTCATTGCAGGTTATGTAGGTTAAATGCATTACTCTATGTATGACTCTTTTCTCTACATTACAAAACAGTTCAACATTCTCTGCATCATACAAACGGCTTGCTACACTGCAGCATGTCTGACTCCAAATTGATTACAAATGTATTCATTTTGGGGATTCAGTGCATTTAATCGTGCTAGCAGAACCCTTATTTCACTGAGCCATGACTCTCAGTATATATCATCCCCCACTCAGCCAGAAATTAACTTCCGATTAGCCTGAATCAAGCCAAAATGCTAATTTTCTCCTCTTGAATTGCCATGGGGATAGCGAAGGAGGGAAGGCGGCGAGGGGTGGGGTTAAATGAATACGGGATTGAATTATATGCTGCCTTTCTTTTCAACCTTTCACATGCTCTCTTTGAGTGAGACTCCACTATCAGTGTGAGAAGTCGCAGCAGAGAATGCCCATGGATGGACCGGAAATGGAAATGATTATTCTGTTTTATCATTTGAATCATGATGAGGCTAGTCATACTCACATGTTGGTGTTTGCGGTGGACGTTAGCCAATCAGCTGCAAGACCAACCATATCTAATCCTGTTGAGAGCTGATTGAAGTATCTGGGGTGGGCTAGAAGCAGAGGAAATTGTGTGAGATTACAGAATTTTGTTGTGGTCTTTTTGGAAATGTCAGGCATATTTTCCTGTATTTCTGTTTTCCATACTATGCTTTTTATGTGATTCTGGTGCCTATGCCACTTGGCACAGCTTGGCATGTAAGGCTGTATGTAGCTCCTTCATAGTTGAATTCAGTTGTGGTGTGTTTTTGGAGTGACAACTATTAAGCTTGTAAGGTCATGCTAGAACATTTTAGAGAGAAGGTGATTTCAAAACGTTTCCGTATTTTTTGACATTTTACCAGCCCTGAGGGGTATTCGTTTTAGTTTTTAAATTGAACATGGTGAGGATAATAGCATGGCATATATGGAACGTGTTAGTGATTTTAGCATTGATACTGTCAAATTCGTTTGGAAATTGTATTTTGGGGAAGGACATCATGTAATTTCCATTTTGCTCCATATATTATGCCTTTCTTCATCCCGAATAGTGCGGCACGGGGGGAAATGACCTAGCACATTTAACAGATTATGATCTCAAAAACATTAGATTTCCACCATCTATACATACCATCTACAGTAATTTGCTAAATAAAAACATGTAACGAAAACACTCATGTAGGTCTGTTTTCTTGGATATGCCACTGGATAGGCCTGGTTAATATTTGAATCTCAATCTATTCATATATATTTTTTCAACAATCTGCCTGCTGTACTTTAATTTTCGTCTGGGTAGCCCCAGGCCTAATTTATGAACAGGAACAACTCTTCAGAAGAAAACATTTAGCAATTAATTTCGTGTATATTGACCCAAAACGAATTTGCAAAAAAACATATAGATAGCTATAGGCTGAGTAAAACAGCAGGCAGACAGGCAATATTGATTTTGAATTGTCCATTTCCTCTCATAAAAAAATCTGCGACATAAGCATTTTGTTGCAATAAATATATATCTTATAATACCTGTTTTGATAGCGTATTTCAGAGTTGCACGACAGCTTATCAAAATATCATCCAGTGTTTCTGGCTCATCCTGCAGTTCCCAGTTGTTTCTCTGGAGCAATTCATTGGGATAGTGGAAATCAATGACTTTCGTTTCCCTATCAAACGATTCCGTGATATATGCCAGCAAAATATCCACAACTTCTTGGAGAAAAGTCATTGTCTTCAAGTCACCATCCAACGCGGGTAGTAGATCTGTGAATCAATGTAAAAATGCAGGCAATTTGAATTTGAACTCTAAAGTGTCATTTTAACCTTGAAAATGAAGGACAGAGAGGCCTAGATTTAAGTAAGGAGAAAAAATGCGTATAAACTGTAGACTTATTAGGAAATAATAGGCTACACATTTACACCAGATACATAAGGCCATCGACTATTTTATTATTTGTTTCGAAGTGATAATGACTAACCTAAATTAATTATATGTAAATAAGAAAACATAACACATTTTTCAGTTCAAAATAATAGGTCTATACGTCAGTATGCCTACGTGGGTTTTAAATGGGCTTCTTGTTGAATTTGTTGAAGGTTACTCTGTTTTTCAT
This sequence comes from Oncorhynchus tshawytscha, assembly GCF_018296145.1. Taxonomy (NCBI): domain Eukaryota; kingdom Metazoa; phylum Chordata; class Actinopteri; order Salmoniformes; family Salmonidae; genus Oncorhynchus; species Oncorhynchus tshawytscha. The sequence goes on along the minus strand of NC_056457.1, from coordinate 14,698,934 downwards.
ATGAATGATGCATCATGCGGGTAGGCCACTCATATCACGATTTCGTATGTGAAAAATGTATCAATATAGGCCTGTTATGTTTATAGGCCTACCTGTTGAATATAGATCTGAGAAACCGACAGTCGCCTCAGTCGCCTTTAGACAATTGCACGGTTTGTTGCATCCGCAGGTCCCAACCGTTGTCTCATCCAGTTTGGTAGATGTCGGCTCGGATGTTTTCTCGCCCTCTCCAGCAACACTGAGTAGAGCTTTAAATGTTTGTTTCAGTTCATAAAAATCAGAAAAGGAGGAAACAATTCAATGCACGATAAGCAATGAATATGTTGCGACAATGTTATATTGCTTCATATAGGCTCTGCTAATATGCAAATTATAGCTGTTTTTTCTTTTCCAGAACCAACCTACCACACAGTTTCGATCCAATGCCTCCAGGTAGTTTTTGGGCCGCCGCCTGGCACCATGCCCTGGCTGGAGAGAGCAAGTCAAAGACGGATGAATAATGGGCTATATTCAGGCTGTGTAACTTACAAATATTCCAAAAAAAACGTGCTGAAACAAGGTGAACACAACCTCACATGAACATAATACGCTGTATTGGGCTACCAAATTCACAATGATAGGGCTACTAGCAATTTATATAATCAACATTTTTTAAGTCGTCTTAACCTTGACTAAGCCCATTTTGTCTAGGGGCTATATGCATGACATAAAAACATTGTGACATCTTCTACCAGTCATTGTTAAGCCACATTTATCCTGGTAGCCGGAAAACATTGTTTATGCGAGTTAGGGGTTGCAAGCGTTAAACGTTGATTTATCCAACCAAATAGGTTATTTCATTTTCCCTTTAGGGGCTCAAGCCGATAATACTCACGCGTAGTGGGGCTTTGGTTGCTGGTATTATCACCAGCATTCTCTGGCGCGCCAAGACCCCAAAATCCGTGTGATGCCATTGCAAACAGTCGCCAGCAGTTAAGAGCTATATGAAAGACGGACAAATAGCGCCCATTCAACCGGGGGGAAATGTGCCGAAGAGAAACGGGAGCTGTTCAGAGACGTGGTGCTGAAGCTGTCTGTCGACTCTTTTCCAGCTGCACAAAATCAAACTGTGCATTCAACAGAGACACAAATGAAACTGCAAAAGTGCTCAAAACGTAGCGCTCTCTTCACCGAGACTCTTCTCTGTACGCAGGCGACCACAGGTATACAGATGGAATGCCAGGCATTGTCTTCTCAGAGAATTCGGTAACAGTTACCCAGAGCCCCTCGCGATTCAGTGTAAAGCGCAACCTCTCACCACTGGGTAAAATACAAGGCTATGTAGTATGGCAGAGTGTAAGAGTATGAATATATCCGTATTGTGAAAAAAGGCGATAAAAAGGCGATTTCACTAAGGCCACTTTCAGGAATAAGCACTACTATGCAGAGTATAATCCAGCTGTGAAAAGTAGAGCGCAGGGTCTGCTATATTAATGGTATAAGCAACTTAATAAAACAAACGTGTCCCACCGTAGTGTTAACCTGGTTTCACGTCACTAAATAAATTCCAATGTGATTCAGTTCATGACGAACTGGTTTGCGTCATGAGTCGTGACCACACATCTTTGTCCCCCTCCTGCTGTGTGCGTGGAACTCAACATCAGAAACAGTCTCATTTAAACTGTTTTACTCCAGCTTGGCTGCCCTGATAATTCATTGATCCAAAACTTTTGTATGCCTTGGCGCCTCCTATCATTGCCCCCCTCCGGTCAAGGAAACGTAACGCGGTGTGGAGTGGGAACGCGTGGGTCCCTCTCGCTCCGCTAGAGTTCAAACCGAGTGCTCCATGGAGAGTGGCGTTCAAATCCGCGGTCCGTTTATTGTGCCTGGCTCTACGTCGGTCATGGCTAGAAGGGCTCCAGCTGTTGTCAAATGAATGTCAAAAGTTGAAATGTTTTGAATTTCAGCTAACCCTATCCCTTTTCCTAAACTTAACCTAATTCCCCTAACCTGCTACATTAATTCTGCTGCATAAGTTCTCCTAACTTGCTATGAGAAGTCAAATCTGACGTTTTAACTTGACAAAAGATTGTAGCCCTTCAAGCCATGACTGTCAGTGCTGTCCAAAAGCCATGCATCCAGATCCCAGATGGCTATATCGGTCTGCTAATACAGGACTAGTAAAGCCCCAGTGCACTACTTTTGTAAAAAAAAAATAATACCTTAACAATAATATATATATATTGTATTAATATTTTTTTGTAATTCATATTTTTCAGCATCCCTACTTCCTGCGGCTATGCACAGGCCTACAAAAAGAAGAAACATAGCTATGAGGTCATCTGGGGAAATAGGGATGTGTTTTGTTTTGGGGCAGACTACATTCTGTTGGATGCGATCATCAATCAGTTGTGCTGCTAGTGTGACCACTGAGAACACGTCACAAGTGAATCAGTAACAAACCCTGTGGGCTTTTCTGCTTTAAATGTCACACTTAAAGGTTACGGATTCACTCAACAACAACAAATGCTAAGTTAACATAAGGGAAATACGTAGGAAAGTTGAATAACACTGCAGCCCCGTGGTTTGCATTTACGTAAGTGGTAATATATTTGGGCAATTTATTAAACAGCGTTCAAATGATTTCCACATTATTCAACCTGAGCATGGGAAGTAGAGTGTGTAAAGTCAAAACAATTCACAGTGAATGTAGGCGTACCTGAACACAACAGTAATGTTGAAAGCCATTCTCAATCTACATTAAGGCAATACAATCTACACTGTTAAAATGAAGTGCTCTGTAACACCAAAACGGGTGGCAACTGAGCTGCCACCAACACGAAGGAGATAAAACCTTACAGTTTCTGGAGTATTGAAACACATCATCCTGAGAAGTGTTGAAGCAATACATGGTGTCAGTGGTGACCCCAATCAGGACTGCCCCACCTGTTTTGAGCCCCACCTGTTTAGCAAAAAAAAAAGAAGCCTGTTTTGCATGTTATTTTGGCATTAATACGCATAACATATAATTTTGCAAACAATGTAAAAAAAAAAAAAAAAATCTAATTAATAAAGCCGCATACAAACATGGTCTCCTTTTTTGCTTTCTAATGCAGCTACAAAATGCAGGTGTTTCAGACAAGCTCAGTGCTTTCTGTGGTGGTGGGGCAGCCAGCGGAACATACAAAACATAGGGGTTGGTAATGCTCTCTAGCTGTGCCATGATTAGTTCAGTGTTCTGTCACTCATGGGGACACATCATCTCTGCAAAATCTACAGGGAGAGCTAGAAAGTTCAAGCCCCGTAGGTGCTGCCATAGATTTACAGTAGAAGTACCCATCCAAGAAGGCTCAAGGTCATTGGCCACAGATAAAATTACATCGGTTCACGGTTTATGTACGGAAGCTTTGATTAGACTGATCATGTCAACATCATACTTTCAAAATCTTAGCTAGCCAGCTAGACAAGCAGTCATCATCATGAATCAAGTTGACAATCTACTGGCAAATCCTTTTCAGTCCTTGTCATATAAAATGTATTGTGCTCATCGGCCATTGGACATAAACATTACACAACAAGTTGGAAATTCACCAATGAGTGGCTTGGAAGGAATCAGTGGCTAACTGCAAGCGTTGCAAAGCAATCACTAGCCTGCTATTCAGTGGAGTGGGTGTGTGGTCCAAGTCTGGGTTTAAGGGTCTCTTTTACAAACTTAAAAGGATAAACATTCACATGTAACATGGGCCAGAAAAGGTTGAATACATTGGCCCTGCTGTCAATCCAGCATGACTTCTGCCGCATTCAAAACAACTGGAATCTCAACTGAAATCTCAGATTTCAGTGAGTTCAAGACAACTGGGAACTTCGAAAAAACAAGCTCAGACTGGGAAAATACTTTTTGAACGGTCATCCAACTCGGAATTCCAAACCGGGAACACATGCCACTATCTAGAGCTCCGACCTGAAGATCACTGACGCCATGATTCGACCTTGTATTTTTCACAGTTCCCAGTTGCCTTAAAAGCACTATAAATCCAGAGAATGCCAGACTTTGATTTTAAAAAATGATGACAAAATTTGCCCACAAGAAGGACCCCCACACCACCTTCCTGTTCAAGTGAGCACAGCACAACAAGATGAGTCCAAAAATGTCTTGTATGCTGCTGCATAAATTATGTAATCTGCCAGGGAGATATGTATACTGTAGCTAAGAAAGTAATACTAAGTGTATATTATGTAGTAAGCTGTTAGTAGCCCATGTGTCTCACCCTAATAATTAGGTCCCTTCCCCACTCATAATTTAGATTACTGTTCTGTTTTATTATTATACGACCATGCTGGTCATTTATGAACATTTGAACATCTTGGCCATGTTCTGTTATAACCACCCGGCACAGCCAGAAGAGGACTGGCCACCCCACATAGCCTGGCTCCTCTCTAGGTTTCTTCCTAGGTTTTGGCCTTCCTAGGGAGTTTTTCCTAGCCACCGTGCTTCTACACCTGCATTGCTTGCTGTTTGGGGTTTTAGGCTGGGTTTCTGTACAGCACTTTGAGATATCAGCTGATGTACGAAGGGCTATATAAATAAATTTGATTTGATTTGATTCTGACTTGGTGGTGCACATGTAGCCTATAGCCTGTATTTGAGAAATGTAATCATCGAATATTGTAAGAGCTTTCATTGTCTGCTTATATGCCCCCCTTTATTTTTCCTACGGTTCTGACTTGGTGTAACAGGGAGAATACTGTAAGATCGACCCATGTTCTGAATTTTGTCACTGTACATTTCAAAAGTGCTTAACAAATAGTTCTATTTTCTACGTTCGTCTTAGCTCGCTCATTAATGTCTCAATCGAATTTATGGATTGCCTCTTTTCCGCTCATCGTTCCCTTATGCCATCGTATGTACATCTCAATTGCCAGTAGAAACCACATTTGTTGAAGCAAGTCAGCCATATCAACTTTTTTTTTATAAAGGCAGTAAATAAGGCTGAATGAACTGTTTCGGTGCCAGACAAGTCTTCTCTGATAGCCAGGTGTAGCAGTGGTAAGGATTCATTCCATGGTTCTGAAAAGAAAACTGCTGTTGGGACAGTTTTATGTAGGCCCTAACCATTTGTGGGCACAGTTTGTCACCGTTACAGTGCAATTAATGTATTGTTTAGTATCGTGTTGTGTTGTGTAGTGGCTTCCCTGTCATGCATCCCCATGACATTTCTTTTGTTGATGTTTTCCCCACCAAGATTTACATGCTAAAATCACCACTGCATGGTGTGTTGTAACACCACTTAATAAAGTGTTGCACAACACCTTGCCAAGGACTGGGAGCCCTACCAAAAAAGGTTGAAAAAACTATATTGGTATTTCGTATTCTGTTTAGTGCAGAATTAGATAACTTCTCTTTTGGTGCCGTTTCCTCCCTCTATAGTTTCTAAACACTATTATGGTATTTCAAATCCTGTCTAGAGCAGAGTATTTTATTGTTTAGCATTCATTAATGTGTCTGTTCATTTGCCTGTTTAACCCATTTTGGCAACAGTAACTCCAGGTTTTGCAACATGTTTTGCAATTTCCTCTTCCATCAAAAGTTAGAAATGTGGGAATGGGTCTTCTCATCATTGAACATTAAAAATGCAGTTTTGGATATCTGTTCATCATGATCCATTACACCTTATGGTGCATCAAGCTGCTTAATACTAAACTATACTGTAAATATACTTTTCTTTCTTCAAACATTCATACACCATTGTGTAAAATAAGAATACATTCTAAACACTTTTGAATTACCCATAATCCTCTAAAAACAGAGCCATGTGGCACGATAGGATTCAAACCAATTAGTTCAATATCTCAAATTTCTCAGGCTTTGGATCTCCTCATAAAATATCTTTTAAGCCACATGTTAAGTTGGATTTATTCTTAAATTGTTGGGTAAAATTACATGAACAAATCATTGAAATGACTTGCAATCATTTTTAGTAAGTATACTGTATGTTTTTAGTTTTTTTTATTATCAATTTCAATTCACCCTAGAATCTTTTTGTGGTGGGTGGTTGAGTTTGTAAAACTTCAATAAAATTCAAATGAAATGTACCATTTTACCTGCCCCAGAATTCGAGGGTTCAATTCTTACTTCTGCCTGTCCCACTTTCACACCTTCTCTATCTCCTCTTGTTTCCAGTCTAAATAAAGCATTGAAAAAAGGTAGATTCCACAAAAAAAATATTCTCCACAGGTCCTCATCAATCAATATTTCGGCTATAAATCATTTGCATTTCTTAACTATTTTGATTGTGTATTTTTTTATGCTGCCTTTTACATGCACTAAAACCCCCAAAACTGTTTTCACAACACCAATATTCAGATTAAAAGAACCACTTTGGGTGTTTCAGAGTACTTCTAGTCTGTTTTAAAACCCTTTCTGTGTATCAGAACACTTACATTGGGGTCTACATTCAAACCCCCTCCTAACACCAGATCCCAGGTAAGATGCACTACTTTTCACAACTTTCCCCAAAAATGTCCATGTCAGGGCAAGCTGTCAACATCCCCAAGGGCTCTCTTAATTAATAAACGGTTAGAGCCACATGGAAGGTAAGCCGAAGGATGGAGCTTGGCAGACGGACGGACAGTTACTCTTAAAGACAAAAAAAAATATGGACAGGAAATGCAGAAAGGGACTGATAGTTTATCAGGAAGTACAGCAGCCTATCTGCCCTTCAGAGGTTTCTGTATGTCACACCAAGGAGAGCAATGACATATCCACACACTATTTGATAAATTATAAATGATGTATTTTAAAAGACCCAAATATGTAGACAGCCACTTAATTAAAGTTAAACAAGATAAAGTACTAAGCGTGGTTGGTAATCAACTGTAATAACACACATTGCAATTGAAAGACAGATCATTGCAACCTCAAATCGTGCAGTTATTGCGTTAAAAACCGATATGACATTACATTTGGTCTGATGGTACGACATACACTACGGTCTACAGGTCAATTTATGTATTCAAATTAGCGTTGACCTTTTACATGTATCTGTATTGCTTTGTATATGTACACTTCACAACAGTAATAAAATGATGTTTGAGTTGATAATATTGACCATTCAAGCAGCAAAGAAGCATTCATATCAACATACTGTACATCACAAACCCATACACTAATAAACAGTGGTAGTGCCAATGCAGTGAATTTCAGGAACGAAAGCTGCCTACAGCCAATGATCACCACGAACCCTTGTTTGATAACCCACTGTGCATCACCATAAATGACATAGGACCACATTCCTTCCAACATTATATTCATGGACATCAATAGTAGTAAACCTGTTTTAAATCGATCACAATACACTGAAACAGATCCTAGAGGTAGAGCCTTCATGGCTTGCACCACATACCACTTCATTTCTATTCTCTATCTGTTTTGACATTCAATTCCTTTCATATACATTTTGAAGGATAAAGAACACATTATCAGCTCACACTAAGCAGTGAATGAAGCTTACCAGCATTGTTTAAAGTAGATACAACAAATCTGCTTCTTAGAAGAGCCTGACGCAAGTATTTACAGACTGACAAAGTTAACCCGTTCGTGACGCCATCTGCTATGTATAGGCCCCAAACTCAACCTGGTAACTACAGGGAAGTGGCTTGGCGCAACACCGTCATAACAATGCCATAAGCAAAACATACCAGCTGTCATGACATTTTATGAAAACCAATGTTAGTTTATAACAGCTGACACAGCACTATCATAGAACGCAACTCATTAGACATTCAAATAGGGTTTGTCAGATGTTAACAAAAGTCAACAGTAATGAACTATCATGTCGCATTATGTCAGATGTTATGGCATGCTTCTGGCGGTGTCACATACAGGGAGGTATTATGCCAATTTGCTTTAAATGGAGTATGACGTTGAGAAGGGCACTGCTCAGTCTCTGTACTGTTTGATGAGCCTTCTTCTCTGGGAGGTCTTTCTCAGGAGCTTTCTGTAGTCATAAGGGTTGTCGTCCTGGCCCTCTGCAGAGGGCAGTCTGGGAACGGAGTGCCTGTCAACACAGCAACACAGGAGATAAAGTGAGACAGGGCCAGGCAGGAAATGAACAGAGGACCAAATAGTGAAAGAGGGAAAGAGAGATGCAGTACAGTGAGAGATGAGTAGAGGGATAAAGATGGAATGATAGATGGTAATAGATGAGAAAAGATCAAGGCTCATGATGGAATATTTAGGATTTGTTTGTTTTCTCTCTGCAGTCATCATAGACTTTCATGCTATGGACATACACTATGTATCAGTGTCTTGTGTCTGTGTATTCACACGTATTCCCAGGCGTATTAACAATAGATATGTGAGTATATGCACTTGTCTGTAGTGAATGGATTACACACCTTTTATCTGCTGGCTCGGAGACTGCCCTCTCTCTAGATTGTCTCCTGTCTGGAGTTTGTCTTTTGGTCTGTGGACTTCTGTCTGCAGCTGCAGTCTGTTTTTTGTCAGTAGACTGCCTCCTGTCGGCGGCTGCAGACTGTCTTCTTGTCTGTGGACTTCTGTCTGCAGCTGTTGACTGCCTCCTGTCAGAAGACTGTCTCCTCGCAGAAGACTGTCTCCTCTCTATAGAGCGCCTCTGTTCGATAGACTGCCTCCTCTCGAGAGATGCTCGTCTGGTGAGAGAGGTGCGTCTGTCTCCGGCTATGGCACCGGTGGACCTACTGGTGGGGAGGCCCTGGTAGTACTGGTCATCTACATCCAGCAGCTTCCCAGGACTGGAGCACAGACAGGAGAAGGCAGTTATGGTCAGTCACTTACTATTTGACAATAAGTCAAAGTGGACATTTCATATGCCATACATTGTTCCAAACTTCAGTTTGGAATGATAATTTGGCTCTCCGAATATGGTAAACCGATCAATTCAAATCAAATCAAACTTTATTTGCCACATGCACCAAATACAGCAAGTATTCATAGTAAATTGTTCGGTGATTTTTATGAATTGTTCAGCAGACTAATGGCTTGGGGGTAGAAGCTGTTGTATTGCTGTATTGTGTCATGGCGAGGAAATATCAACGATACATTTGCTCGGCCATTGATTGGTATTGAGGAAGTTTCTCTAGCCAGCCACGCTGTTCACCCGATGGCTACAGTAGCCTTAACAGAGTATATTATTTCATAGCAGGATGAGCATCAATATGAACTCCCTTACTCCACTTCCTCATTACACCAGCCTTGTGATGAGCTAGCTGGAGCTCTGCATAATGTGAACCCAGGACCTTTAGTTCTACAGCCGAGGCGGAAGGGCCTTCCTAGTTCCTGATTAATCACTGCCTCCCCTCCTCTTCTATTGACAGACTCAAATGGAAATTTCCCCTTTGTGGGTTTTCATATTCCCCCTCTTCTTTCCTGCTTATTGGTTGAGTTATGTAATAGAAACAGTAATCTATGTCACAGGCAGAGGCAGGCAGACGAGCAAGCCTCAATGCCTACGGACTCTAACTAACAGGATTCTGCCGCTATTATATCGTCCAGTTAGACCGGCCACACAATGGGTGCTTTCCAATCAAAACCGCATAACGGGTTTCCGGGTTAAAACTAAAAAAGGTGTTCCTCCAGCACTGAAAGTTGAGTTTTAGTTGGGTTTGCATTTTCATTAACACAGGAAACACGTTTTATTGTTGAATCCGAATGCTTATTCTCACAGCGCAAGGGGAATCATTTGTGTCCTTCTCTGGAGACTTGATCACCAGCTTTAATTGAATAGGACCTGCGTCTCAGGAGCCAAATGGGGTTTATTGAACCTGAATGGGATCTACTTTGCAGTGGTATAGGGCTTATCTCTCTCACTCTTTCCATATCCCTCCATCATTACCAGCCCAATCGTTCTACACCAGGCTTGGAGTCTCTCTCTCTCTCTCTCTCTCTCTCTCTCACATTCTTCTGTTCATTGGTTTCTTCCCCTTCTCTGTGAACCTTTCTTCTTTGCTTTTCTAGTATTTCTTTCTTTCTTAACAAGTCATGTTTAACATGATTTTTGAATGACTACCTCATATCTCTGTACCCCACAGAGGAAGGAAACCGCGGGTTACTGAGTTGAATGGCTGTGACAGGAGAAAACTACGGATGGATCAACAACGTTACAGTTACTGAGTTGAATGGCTGTGACAGGAGAAAACTACGGATGGATCAACAACGTTACAGTTACTGAGTTGAATGGCTGTGACAGGAGAAAACTACGGATGGATCAACAACGTTACAGTTACTGAGTTGAATGGCTGTGACAGGAGAAAACTACGGATGGATCAACAACGTTACAGTTACTGAGTTGAATGGCTGTGACAGGAGAAAACTACGGATGGATCAACAACGTTACAGTTACTCCACCACACTAATCTAATTGACAAGAGTGAAAAGAAGGAAGCCTGTACAGAATAAAAAGATTCCATAAAGTAATACTGAAGAGGCAAAACCTGGTTCAGTCTGCTTTCCAACAGATAGAATGATGAATTCACCTTTCAGCAGGACAATAATCTAAAACACAAGGCCAAATATACACTAGAGTTGCTTACCAAGAAACCTTTCAGCAGGACAATAACCTAAAACACAAGGCCAAATCTACACTAGAGTTGCTTACCAAGAAACCTTTCAGCAGGACAATAATCTAAAACACAAGGCCAAATATACACTAGAGTTGCTTACCAAGAAACCTTTCAGCAGGACAATAACCTAAAACACAAGGCCAAATCTACACTAGAGTTGCTTACCAAGAAGACGGTGAACGTTCCTGAGTGGCCATGTGGCCGTGTTACAGTTTTGACTCATTCGGAAAGTATTCAGACCCCTCAACTTTTCCCACATGTTGTTACATTACAGCCTTATTCTAAAATGGATTAAATCTTGGTTTCATCAGACCAGAGAATCTTGTTTCTCATGGTCAGAGTCCTTTAGGTGCCTTTTGGGCTGTCATGTGCCTTTTACTGAGGAGTGGCTTCCGTCTGGCCACATAAAGGTCTGATTGGTGGAGTGTTGCAGAGACGGTTGTCCTTCTGGAAGGTTCTCCCATCTCCACAGAGGAACTCTGGAGCTCTTTCAGAGTGACCATCGGGTTCTTGCTCACCTCCCTGACCAAGGCCCTTCTCCCCTGATTGCTCAGTTTGGCCTGGCGGCCAACTCTAGGAAGAGTCTTGGTGGTTCCAAACTTCTTCCATTTAAGAATGCTGGAGTCCACTGTGTTCTTGGGGACCTTAAATGCTACAGAATGTTTTTGCCACCCTTGCCCTCATCTGTGCATCGACACAATCTTGTCTCGGAGCTCTATAGACAATTCCTTCGACCTCATGGCTTGTTTTTTTTTCTCTGACCTGCACTGTCAACTGTGGAACCTTATTATAGACAGGTGTGTGACTTTCCAAGTCATGTTCAATCAATTGACTTTACCACAGGTGGACTCCAGTCAAGTTGTAGAAACATCTCAAGGCTGATCAATGGAAAACACATAGAGTCTCATAGCAACGGGTCTGAACACCTATGTAAGTAAGTTTTTTTATTTTATTATTATTTTATTATACATTTGTAAACATTTCAAAAAAACATTTTTGGAGATTGACGAGGGTTAAAAAACAAAAACATTTTAGAATAATGCTGTAACGTAAGAAAATGTGGAAAAAGTCAAGGGGTCTGAATACTTTCAGAATGCACTGTACTTGAAAATCTATGGCAAGACCTGAAAATGGTTGAGTAGCAATGATCAACAACCAATTTGATGGAGCTTGGATGAATTTTGAAAAGAATAATGGGTAAATGTTGTACAATCCAGGTGTGGAAAGTTCTTAGAGACTTACCCAGAAAGACACAGCTGTAATCAATGCCAAATGGGCTTCTACAAAGTATTGACTCAGGGTGTGAATACTTATGTAAATCAGATATTTCTATATTACATTTTCAACACATTAGTTAAAATTTCTATAAACATATTTTCACTTTGTCATTATGGGGTATTGTGTATAGATGGATGAGAAACATTTTTATTTATTCAATTTTGAATTCAGGCTGTAACACAACGAAATGTGGAATAAGTCAAGGGGTATGAATACTTTCTGAAGGCACTGTATCCATCTGTCTTCCTTCATTTTTTCACTGTGCTGTTTCACCACTGCTTTTCCTCACTGACACAATCCACCTCTCTCTATCACTCTCCCCCCTCTCTCTATCACTCTCCCCCTCCTATTCACTCTCCCACCTCTCTCCCTCTCCCCCTCTCTCTATCACTCTCCCCCTCTTTCACTCTCCCCCTCTCTCTATCACTCTCCCCCTCCTATTTCACTCTCCCCCTCTCTCTATCACTCTCCCCCTCTCTATCACTCTCCCACCTCTCTCTATCACTCTCCCCCTCTCTCTATCACTCTCCCCTCTCTCTATCTCCCCCCCTCTCTATCACTCTCCCACTCCTATCACTCTCCCCCTCTCTCTATCACTCTCCCCCTCCTATTTCACTCCCTCTCCCCCTCTCTCTATCACTCTCCCCCTCCTATTTCACTCCCCCCTCCTATTTCCTCCCTCTCCCCCTCTCCTATTTCACTCCCTCTCCCCCCTATCTTCACTCTCCCCCTCCTATTTCCCCCTCTCCCCCTCTCTCTATCACTCTCCCCCTCCTATTTCACTCCCTCTCCCCCTCTCTCTATCACTCTCCCCCTCCTATTTCACTCCCTCTCCCCCTCTCTCTATCACTCTCCCCCTCCTATTTCACTCCCTCTCCCCCTCTCTCTATCACTCTCCCCCTCCTATTCTCCCCCTCCTATTTCCCCCTCCCCCCTCTCTCTCTATCACTCTCCCCCTCCTATTTCACTCCCTCTCCCCCTCTCTCTATCACTCTCCCCCTCCTATTTCACTCCCTCCCCCTCTCTCTATCACTCTCCCCCTCCTATTTCACTCCCTCTCCCCCCTCTCTCTATCACTCTCCCCCTCCTATTTCACTCCCTCTCCCCCTCTCTCTATCACTCTCCCCCTCCTATTTCACTCCCTCTCCCCCCTCTCTCTCAGCTGTCAGCGACAGTTGGAGATGCTATCTTTCCTCCTGACCTTCTCGTTCTTAATGATGCATGTAAACTGCTCCTGTCCATAGCTGGCTTTATTTATCTGCTAACAAATTATTACTCTTGATGTGTACAGTCTCGTCGTCTCACAGCCCAGTGTGTGTGTGTGTGTGTGTGTGTCCAGATTATTTTGATAAAGTACCATACCCCTTCCTTGTTCATCCAGACCTATCTGTCTGTCTGCCAGCCTAGGGGAACCTCTATCATCACCTTTCTGGGAGCTACACGCACCTCGTGGCCCACACACACAGACACACTGGGACACACACACAGACACACTGGGACAGACACAGATTCACATCAAACAAAAAACAGACATGAAGCAAAGGAGGCTCACATGGTCTGTCTATCATGTATTGCAACATATTAGGTTTATTGTAGATCCTAAATAATTGATCACTGCATCTTTCATTAAATACTCAACAAACACACAGTAAAAATACTGATGTTACTATGAGTGCATTATATTGGACTTTGTCCACATGGCACTTGTCATATAGTTAGATTTCATTAAGGAAAACAATTGTATAAGGAGGATGAAGGATAAGGCCAATTAAGTCCATTGTAAATGTGTAAGGCTACAGGCCGTTAAGTTTGGACCCACACCCTGGCCTTACAGTTGGCACTGTCCCATATTCATTACTCACAAGCAGAGTGCCAAGTTTCAGATCTAACCTCTTAAAGGCCTGCCAGTAGCTACAAGTGGCTAGTTAAAACAGGGTGAATGATGGGCCGTTGACTTACCCTTGTTTCCGTGGCCTGCGTTTGTCATCCTGGACAGACCTCTGAATGTGAAAGACACAGGAAGTCGTGTTACATGGAAATAAACTAGGATTCAAATCTGTGATTATGTTTAGCTCTATAGCCTACTTACAAGATGTATTGCCTCCAATATAGCCTTCGAGACTATGTAAAAACTTAGAACTTAAAGCCGGCAGATGATTAGTCCAGTAATCAATCGATCTGTTGGTTGACTAACAATTAAGGTCAGCTAGCTTGAGATCAGCTGAAGCTGAAGGGATGAGGTTGGAACAAACCTGCAGGGACTCTCCAGCACCTACTTTGTGCCTTTCTAGTGCATACTGAAATTATTAGACAGAAATATTTCAACAATATAACACATAATGGAGTGCATCAAGGCTTAACTTCTTTGGGACAGGGGGCTGTATTGAGTAGCTTGGATAAAAAGGTGCCCAGAGTAAACTGCCTGCTACTCAGTCCTAAAAGAATATGCATATAGTTATTATATTTGGGTAGAAAACACTCTGAAGTTTCTAAAACTGTTTGAATGATGTCTGTGAGTATAACAGAGCTCATATGGCAGGCAAAAACCTGAGAAAAAAATCCAACCAGGAAGTGGGAAATCTGAGGTTTGTAGTTTTTCAACTCTTTGCCTATCCAAGATACAGTGTCTATGGGGTCATATTGCACCTTCTAAGGCTTCCACTAGATGTCAACAGTCTTTAGAACGTTGTTTGATGCTTGTACTGTGGAGGAGGGGGGAATGGGAGCTGAATGAGTCAGAGGTCAGAGTGCCATGAGCTGACCACGCGCGTTCACGTTAGAGTTAGCTTGCATTCCATTGCATTTCTGAAGACAAAGGAATTCTCCGGGTGGAAAATTATTGAAGATTTATGATAAAAACACCCTAAAGATTGATTCTATACATCGTTTGACATGTTTCTACGGACTGTAAACGGAACTTTTAGACTTTTCGTCTGCTCGCGCCTCATGAATTTGGATTACTGGGCTAAACGCGCAAACAAAAAGGAGGTATTTGGACATAAATGATGGACTTTATCGAACAATTCAAACATTTATAGTGGAACTGGGATTCCTGGGGGTGCATTCTGATGAAGATCAAAGGTAAGTGAATATTTATAATGCTATTTCTGACTTTGTTGACTCCACAAAATGGCGGATATCTGTATGGCTTGCTTTGTTGTCTTAGCGCTGTACTCAGATTATTGCATGGTGCGCTTTTTCGGTAAAGATTTTTTGAAATCTGACACAGCAGTTGCATTAGGGAGAAGTGGATCTAAAATTCAATGCATAACACTTGTATCTTTTAGCAATGTTTATTATGAGTATTTCTGGAAATTGATGTGGCTCTCTGCAAAATCACTGGATCTTTTGGAACTACTGAACGTAATGAGCCAATGTAAACTGAGATTTTTGGATATAAATATGAACTTTATCGAACAAAACCCTACATGTATTGTGTAACATGAACTCCTATGAGTGTCATCTGATGAAGATCAACAAAGGTTAGTGATTAATTTTCTCTATTTCTGCTTTTTGTGACTCAACTCTTTGGCTGGAAAAATGTCTGTGTTTTTCTGTGACTAGGTACTGGCCTAACATAATCGTTTGGTGTGCTTTCGTCGTAAAGCCTTTTTGAAATGGGACACTGTGGCTGGATTTACAACCAGTTTATCTTTAAAATGGTGTGAAATACTTGTATGTTTGAGGAATTTTAATTATGGGATTTCTGTTGTTTTGAATTTGGCGCCCTGCACTTTCACTGGCTGTTGTTGAGGTGGGATGCTACCGTCCCGAATATCCCAGAGAGGTTAATAGCACACCCAATAGGATTCAAGTTGAATCTATACCAGTTGAGAGACTTGTACGGTTTTGTAATATGCTTTCCTGCTTTCCATCGGAGCACTTGAAGTTGTCATGGACAGACCTTGGCAAAACTACATTAATGGAAAACGTTAAGGTTGGAAAACTTCTAACAACAGAGATTGTTACATTCCCTTTGATCTTGTGTCTTAATCACTCTTGGAGAAAAATGGCCACATAAATAATGTAGTGCGAATGCCAATAGATAAAAATGCAATTATTACAGTGCTGTAAAGGTGACAGAGAAGGTGACTGTATGGATGGAGTCAGACTCACATGGATGAGGTTGTAGTACGTAGAGTCCTCAGGGGTGTTGAGTGTCTTTGGCTGCTGGGTTCTGCGAGGCGTCCGACACACTTTCAGATCGACTGAAACATCACAACAACAAAAAGACCCAGATCAGCAATAATACTTTGATTTCCAAGTAGCTAGAGAAAGTAGACATAGGTGTATTGTTATCCAGGTTATTCATTTTTATCTACAGTATTTATCATTATTGTGACTTGACAAATCCCTGGTTCATAATTTTTAAAAGAGTGCTATGTAATAAACAGAGACATTTTGTGTCCTTGTGTTTTTTTTTACACAGGAACTGAGTGAAAACAGTTTTTTCATGTTATGCTTGAGAAAATGGCTTCCAAAAGACTAGCATGAGGAGGCGATTGACCCCCTGAGGGCAGCGAGAACACACAATGACTCCCTGCTGGTTAACTCTACTCCACTTCACACTATTCTGCACTATTCTGCACGCTCTAATATTTTCATCACTGCCTTTAAACATAGCTTCCGAGAGGACAAACATTGCTACAATTGTAGCAATACCCGAAGAGAATATTACCTGGAAATAATTTTGAAATGGGAGGGCGTTTTAATAATGGTGGCTTCAGGAGATTCTATTCTACCAAAGACTTAAAGATTTTGTAACTTTTATTGTTGAAAATCATTATCCTAAATATAAATATGGTAAAGTACACACATTAAAGGGTAAAAAAAAATGTTTTACACAGCTGCAAACTGCAAACTTCAAGGAGAAGGACATTCAAGGAGTTAGTTTGATGGTAATTTGTGATGTCATCGCCAACCTCACTACTGATGAACAATAGAGGAACAATGGAGAACAAAAGAGGAAAGGTCCACCTGCCCACTTGTTTCATGTCATGAGATACCTGGATTGCCTATTGAGATGGATCTTTTGTTAAGCAAATCAGGTGATAAATGAGCTGAAAAGGAGACTGGAGTAGGACTTTAAGTTTTGAGAATTTTAGGTATTTTACAAACTTAAATGTCCCCAAAAATCGTAAGCCTACATTATTCAGTTAAACTAACCTCATGGGCTTAGGGTTTGGATGCTATGTAGCCTACTTGAGGCTGATATTTGGCCTACAGAGTTGTATGGAAAATTGACTTAGGCCGTTATGTTAGACCCTGTTTTTCTAAAGACTTACTTAAGAGACTTTATGACTGGGCGTATGATACTGGAGAGGCTATCGGGGGTGAACACATGGTTTCCAGGTGCAATTCCATACACTCTGTTCCATAAATGATTATGAGCTGTGCTCCCCTCAGCAGCCTCTACTGTGTTCCATATTATGATGACCTATAGGTCTCAGTAATGTATTGAATAACATGTGTATGTGTGCATATGGATGCAGTATGTAAGGTAAAGGCTGTATTTCATGCATGGGTTGGCATAGTTTTTCATATTATTGAACCTGTCTATTTAAAGGTCGTCAGTGATTCTGTATTGCTCAAAGGAGAAAAGCTCATTTGAAATCCCCATATTAATGGTTGTTGTAATTGCCACAGCGGTGCCTTACGAAACGTGATTAGCATTTAATGACCTTTTCCATGAAGTGAAATATGATTGGCATTCTAAGAAATGTCCCCAACTTTCTTTCTGCATATAAAAATTAGTATTTTAATTGAAATGTAGCGAGGTATGAGGACAGCTTATTATTGGATCAAATCGAAGACATTTTGGAGGATATGTCTCTGGAAATGAATTCTGCTCCTCAGGCAATGTGTTGCTGTTAAGAACACCTTGTAAAGGGCACATAGCAGGCATCTCAAGAGATTGCAGTTTGGATTTTATTGTTGTGGTGAGTTGTTATTGTACTAATATAGCGTATATCTCACATTCAGAAAATGCAGATCTGATACCAGGTTACCAATTGTGTTGAGCCGCCGCTTATACTTAGACACAGCACTGCAAGCAGCCACACATTGTCCCCAAATTCTAGGCTCTCACAATCCAATATGAGAAAGTCACCCATGACACCAATAAAACTAATCATGGATGACACAATAATTATATTTCTTCCCGACACCTGGTAAACTTATGATGATAATAACATTTCAGCTGCCAGACGGATTTGACACACCAAGCACTGAGATGCTGAACTTTCACTCTGCCAGCTCCCTTGCTCATCCTTTCAAAGCAATTGCACATATCACCGGTGGGAATCAAATTCATTTTCTGATGACGCATCGCGTCGAGAACCGCTTTCCGGTTTTGGCACTTGACATCCCCAGGTTTTTTTGAGATACAATCTAGCCTTAATGACAGAGAAAACAGAGCTTTGTCCGCTGATAAAATCATCAGCTAGTGCGAACCGGAGACAGAAAGCTGCTTCGAAAAATGTAAATACTTGAAATGTTTTTGACATATTGTGTGGTCTATAGGGCCAACCTGACACTCAAAGAAACACTGGTCATAAGTTCTCTTTACAAATGAAGAAGGAGTTGGTTATGGAAGTATAAAGGCTATTTGCAAGTGCACTCTGTCTTATTTCAATGGGTGTCAGTGAACTCTATTCAGCTCTCTGTCTGTGAGGGATAGTCTTGGAGCTGTTTGACCAAGCAGACGAGTCAGGAGCCCACTGGAATGATGGATAGACCAGAAAAGAAGGATTTGATTGCTTCTTCAGACAGGAAATTATACACAACACTGCCAGAGTGACTCGGGATCACCATTAGTACTTCCAGTTGGTTTTTGTATAAAACCAGTCTACAATATTTAGATTGACTTATTCTCAAATGTATTGAATTTCATCCATGTCTGTACTCAACAGTACATTTGTTGTGTCTTTGCTATGTACAATGTCTTGTGGTTTTCACAAGTCAGACTTACCTGATTGCTGATGGTTGGCAGCAAAGCCATTGACTGACTGCCCTTTGACAAACATGCCGTTATTGGCTGGGTTTATCTGGTGGGCCAGGATGATCTCGTTCAGCTTCTGCTGGAGGGTCATGTAGTTCTGGGAAGACGTCGTGACCTGTTGTATAGACAATGGACAATTGATACATATAATCAAAAAGTTGGGGGTTCAGAACCCCAAGAAAAGCTGTTGGCAGACGTATAAAGTGGGTTATAGTGGGTTAGTACTAGATTACCTCTTTAGAAAAGACCTCCAGTTCTTCCATATCTCTCTGGGCTGTGGCCTTGGTGGCCTTCAGGTTCTTCCTGTCCTTGTAGCCCCTGAACTGGCTCTGGATCTTCACCGCTGCCTGCTCCTCGTCATACCTATCCCCTCCCTGAGACTCTGTCTCCTCTATGCGAACCAGCTCTACATCGGTGAGGTCCACAACCCTGTCCTCAACCTTCAATCCTTCCTCCTGTTCCTCAACCATGGGTTCCTCCTTGCTCCTTTTGACCCGTTCTCTCTCCTCCTTGAATTTCTTTCTATCCCGGTGTCCTCTGAAATTGCTCTGCAGAACGGTAGCAGCTTTTTCCTCGTCTGGCTCCGACTGGCTTGCGGTGGACGGCTCTGGTTGGGGTTCTAGCGTTGGCTCCTGTGGCTGGACTAGTTCTTGTTTGGGTTGTTCTTTGGCGTCTTTCGCCTTCTTTTTCTTGGGGATTTTTCCTTCCTCCTGCAGGCGTTTGCGCTCCTTGTGGCCACGGAAGTTACTTTGAATGACCGTTGCTGCCTTGGCCTCATCTACTTCCTCCTTCTCTTCCACTCTTGCAGACACAGCTGCTGTCTCTGGAACCTTTGACATTCCTTCTGGTTTTGACATACCTTCTACCTCTGCGGTCTCGTCTTCAGTTGGGCTCATAACTCTCTGTTTCCTTGCTGGGATCTTGCCTTCTTCAACCAGCCTCTTCCTCTCTTTGTGGCCCCTGAAGTTGCTCTGGAGAACTGTAGCTGCCTTAGCTTCCTGTTCCGGGTTAACCTCCTCCCCTTCTCCTCGCTCTGCATTCTGTTGCTCGTCAATTTCTGTGTCTTCCTCGTCCACCAGCTCTTCACCCACTTCAGTGTGCTCATCGTCGTCGTCCTCTTCCGCCTTGGCCGTGTCTTCATCCTCTTCCTCCTCCTCCGCAACTTCGGTCAACCCATTCTCCTCTTCCTTTTCCACTGCAAACTCCTGCTCCTCCTCTTCATCCTCCTCGATAATAGCAGACTCCAACTCCACAGGTGAGGGTGACCTTAGTCTCAAATCGTCTCCGGACAGTGTCTTGTGGCGCTCCCTGAGTTTCTTTCTCTCCTTATAGCCTCTGTAATTACTCTGGAGGACCACGGCGGATTTGGCCATCTCTTCCTCCTCCAGTTTGGCAGATTCGATCCTCTCTTTCTCTACCCTGTCTTTCTCAATGGCCTCCCTAAAGAGAATGCAGTTGATTTTTCTCTGAACAGAATCAAACTCAATGTCAAATGTTTATGATCTGGAACAACTATAGGGGGTATACTCCACATATACGTTGATATGAAGAGTTGTTCCTGCCTTGTCAGCAGCTAATGGAGATCCTAATGAATACTGAAATACTAATTATGAACTGGGTGGTTCGAGCCCTGAATGCTGATTTGTTGAAAGCAGTGGTATATCAGACCATATACCACGGATGACAAAAAAATACTTTTTAATGTTCTAATTACGTTGGTAACCAGTTTATTATAGCATTAAGGCACATCAGGGGTTTGTGGTATATGGCCAATATACCAGGGGATGTGTCCAGGCACTCCACGTTACATTGCGCATAAGAACAGCCCATATCTGTGGTATATTGACCGTATACCACACCTCCTTGGGCCTTAGTGCTTAAATATAAAATGTATACTAAATAAAACATCAACTTCACAATGCTTAAAAAGTTCTGGATCTACTGTCCTACATTTGACTATGACTATGTTTTTTGCGTAGTGCAGATCCATCGACATGGTTGTCCTTACCTTTTCTTTAAAAGGTCTGGATCTACTGTCCTACACTTGACTATGACTATGTTTTTTGCGTAGTGCAGATCCATCGACATGGTTGTCCTTACCTTTTCTTTAAAAAGGTCTGGATCTACTGTCCTACATTTGACTATGACTATGTTTTTTGCGTAGTGCAGATCCATCGACATGGTTGTCCTTACCTTTTCTTTAAAAGGTCTGGATCTACTGTCCTACATTTGACTATGACTATGTTTTTTGCGTAGTGCAGATCCATCGACATGGTTGTCCTTACCTTTTCTTTTTGAAACTCTTCCTCTCCCGGTGTCCCCTGTAATGGGCCTGAATCTTGGCTGCTGCTTTATTTTTTTCCTCCACCAACTCCTTGTACTTCCTCTTGGCGAGGTGACCTCGGCAAACTGCAGAATAGGAGGGTACAAGTTGAAGCCACACTAAACGTACCACGTATCCCTCTGAACACGAGCAAACCGATCTTAGAAAACAAAATCGTCTCCTCACCAGCCTGTAACTGGGTGATGAAGGTCTCAAACTTGGCTTTGCTTAATTTATCATCAGCACATCTCCTCCGTACTTTATGTCCTCTGTACGCTGGTGGACGATATATTAGAGACAAATCATTAACATACAGATATTAACTATTGTTTATGATAATAATGACGTTAACAGTATTTGCACACGTTTAAAAGGAACTGGGACAGTTTTGGTTCCACTGTGATCATGAGGTCAAAGTGACCACGTATTGACCTGATTGTATGGCCACAGCGCTCTGTGCTCTCTTCTCCAGTATTTTGCGGTAACGTTTGGCCCCCAGCCAGCCCCGGACGTAGGCCTGGACCAGAACGATGCGGTCTATGGTCTGCCTCACCATCAGGTTTAGGGTCTCCACATGGTAGTACTTCAGAAACACCTGAGACACCACATGGAAACACAATCGAAGGGTGTAGACTCAGTCATTCTCTCCATGAGATTTGTCTAATCATTTACATTTGACTACAAAATACTCCATGAATGTGACCTTACTTTCGTTTTGCCCAAGACCCAATTTTCCAGTTTGGCTTTTTCCAATATAGCTGCACAAGTCTCTGGGCTCGCATCTGGCTCTTTGTGCGCATGGAAAGCTAGTATGTAGTACCTGCAACAACCAATACTAGACTTACCAAACCATTCCTGCACACTATTAGCCTAAAACCCTCAAAATGAGTTGTCTATTCTTCTAGTCATTCACAAGCAATAAGTGGGAGCCTATGGAGTCTTTTCTATGATTAGGATCACCAACCTGTTGACAAAGTTGGTGTAGAGGATGCGGTGAGAGTAGCCCTGCCGGCGGATCTTAGCTGTCTCCAGGACGCCCGTGTAACGCAGCTGCACCAGCACCTTCTCCCGGTCAAACTTACTGGCCTGCCGGTCATTGTTGGGCTTGATGCAGCGCACAAAGTGGGGCTGTCCCGCCACCATCTTGGACAGCAGGTCCATTAGGGAATACTGGTGAATGAAGGCAGGAAGTGAGTAGTTTACCTAAAGCATCCAATCAAAACTTGTGTCCAGGTAAAGACCTGAATAAGACGAAAATGCCTATTCTTGAATTCCTGTATGAGAAGACATTTAGTTGCTTTCTTTTCTCGTGTAAACCAGTATTCATAATCTAATTATCCAGGGGTACTGGTGCAACGCCAAGGAGATCAACAGGTACACATTACATGTCACAGTATGCAAATGTGCTGTACTACCAGTCAGTTTATCAACAGAGCTGCACTATCATTCAGAGCTATACTACCAGGGTTGGGGATAATCTATCCACTCAGTAATGTAGGAAGTGATCAAGTGAGACATTCTTACTCTGAAGTAGGAGGCTACTGTCTGTGTTCTCATGTTGGTGGACTCTCTAGGATGGTGGGTGGTCTCTCCAGTTCCAGTATCACCCTGGACACACAAAACACAGAGTTTATCAAAAAGGATTCACCACAGGTTGATGGTAGGTGTATTTGTTGAGTTATATCAGTGAATATTGAAAAACAGTATTATATGTATTATATGTAGTGTAAAATACTATGGGCCAGTTTCCCGGACACTGATCAACTTCAGTCTTGGACTTAAACGCCATGTCGTTGGAGATTCTCCATTGAGATTGATGTTAAAACCAAGGCTTAATCTCAGTCTAGGGAAAACTGGCCCTAAAAGATGTTGTAGAATATTACGTTTTTTTTTTATTGACTGAACGGTACGAGTATAAAATCATTATGGATTGGAAGTTATTCATCAATGTGTAATTAACATGAAAAGCAATGATGTGTTAGATGAGGGCTCTGAACCCCAAAATACTGTCCTGTGAATAACAAATAGGTAACAGCCTAAACTGGGTATCAACATTCAGAAGCCTTATTACCCCAATCATCTGTGTATCATATTTTTTCATGGAATTGTCTCTCATTTTTGTTGTTGTGTGAAAATCACAAAATTTAGAAAATCACCAATCACCGTTTGAATATGTACTGTGTGATCGAGAAGCAAGAAAGGCTTGTGTTTTTTTTCTGGGGTGAGAGTTAATTTCCGAGAAGAAGGCTGCAAGAGATGCATAAAGAGGAAGGAAGCGTAAACAAACACGAGCCAAGTTAGGAATCAAGTTTGCATAATGTCAACTTGTTTTAAATGTTTAATGCTGAGTATTGACTTCAGAGGTGCGAAATTAGACGTTTGTGACAAAGGACAGTGACCACTTGATCATAAGAGAATGTATGTGTTAAGTCAGTTTGTTTCAACTGGCATTGCTAGATATGGCATGGATTATAAGGATTTTACCACAGAGGAACTAGCTATTTTCCTGCTTATGATCATTGGTGAAACTGACATTTAAAAGAAATCCAGACACTTGAAAATCAGTGGGACTTTTCTTATTCCATAAAATGCCCTCTGAGAATTTCCAACAATGTTCTCAATAGCAGAGTAATAAGGAGAGTGCATACTATAAATGCAAAGATATGCTAATCTGGGACATGGCCAAATATGAACCTTGAAACATTGCACATGAGTTACATTGCTCACTAAAAAGCAACAGCACTGACAAAACATACCTTTACACCATGAGTCTAAAACATTTCTAAAATTACACTTTCACTCTCATGACTACAGGAGGAGTCTCTGATGTGCTTTCTTAGGCAGAAATGTAAAATATGCAGATGAATGGAAATACATGCATGTACTCATCAAAGACAGTTAATTGCCTGGTTTAGCCTCTGCCGATGGCCCTCAGGTATACAAATTGGTTTGACAAAGTGGGAATTGTGACTTCAAAAAATGCCATTTTCCTCTTCCCCTAACAATCAGATTAGTATGGGGTACTGGAAAGTAAAGGGTTGTGCCTTTTTGTGGGGAAGATACATTCTAGGGGTAACTTTAGGTTGTTATGCAGAAATACAACAAACAACTTTAAGTTGATAATGTTATGACTTCAATCTCTTACTAGTGTGTGAAGGGCACAACCTCAAAACTAGTCGATATCATGAGGCGTGGTGTCATAAACAGAAATAACCCCATTAAAGCAAGGTAAATGAGAACAGATCCAAATTACCAGTCATACGCACATGAAAGCCTCTCCTTTAACATCTAATCAGACAATCAATTCACTCTGAGATTCTAAGGACAATCAAAAAGACTGCTTTTGCAGCCAAACTTAATAGATTGTCACTGTCATCTATTGAAAGGGAAATACGAAAAGATAGGACTTGGACGAGCCATGAAGAAAAACAAGCGTAAAACGACTAGTCTTATTATTTCCTAGGGGTGAGTAGATGGTTTGCCACACAACACAGATACAACACAGATACAACATAGATACAACATAGATACAACATAGACAGAGAGATTGCCATTACCTCACAGAGTGACATACTAGAACTGTATAACTTAAGCACTCCCATCTTTACAAGGATAAAAGCAGAGAGAGAGACAGGGGAGACAGAGAGAGAGAGAAAGAGGGGAGAGTCAGAGAGGACACACAAGGTTAGTTTATCTGAAAGAGAAAGCGAGACTGGAAAAAAAGACAGCATTATTTTCCCAAAGATTTTTGACATGGAATTACAATGAGGACACTTAGCGTTACTGTATTGGAAAAGGGAAGCAAGAAAGGCAATGCGACAGAACTATAAACTCTGTTTGAGTGTGTACAAAGGAAAATCTTATACCCGTACGTACCTTGGCAAAGTTCATGGTGCGGTGAGGGTGTGCTGGGGTGCGAGGCATGCTCATGAGTGTGTTCATTCCTTTACCCTTTGTGTGGGCCAAATTACCTAGAGGATAGAGAGATAGCGGGAGAGAAGTTGAGAACAAATGGACATGCTACACCACACTTTCAAAAGAGGAAAGAGTTAGTGCGATAACTGGCAATCAGCGCCTTCACGGAAAAACAAAAAGGCAGTAGTTAGACATGCCAGTGGACATTTAGATGTAATATAACCAAATCAAGTTGTACTAAAATGGAAGAAGGTGGAGGGAATATGTGGGAGAAATAAATGAAACAAGCTTGACCCCATAGAGCAAGTTACTCTAAAGAGGGAAAATTCCAAGTTAGCAAAAGAAGGCAATCTGAAAATCAAAATTAGTGATGCAACATCAGCCTTGCAAATTCATCAACAAACATAGACAGAATTTCCATGTTACTTGATAATGTCAGGGGTATAGCTATAGGCCGATACTATTTCAATAGCACACAGCTATAGAGAAGTGGACTCGCTCTCTGCTAATCTCTCCAGTAGCGTGCTAGCATGTCATCGTGTTAGCTTTCGTGAGGGCAGTAGGGATGACAGTACAAAGGGGGAGGAGAGGTTGCCGGAGCTCAATAAAACAGCTTCAGGGTTATATTAAAGAGTGATTATGGGATTGCTGATTGGATTTGAGCTCAGTTGGCCTCGTCCTCTGCCTATGAAGGGTACTCACGCTGCAAAGACCAGCTTGTCACAACAAAAGCCCTGCCTCCAACAACAACAGGCCGCACTGAAAAAAGTGACATGGACCGGTTTTCTTTGGTTCTTTGGCATTTAGCGTTTCAATTTAGACCAATAAACACATTTGTTTACATCGGCATTCATTTCTTATAAATATTGAGGTTGTTACGATATAATATTTGAATAATCACCCCAAGGCAAGTCTGGAGAGAGTCAGATGGGAATAAAATCAATGCCTTGCTTGACAAGAAAACTGCCAATTTGAGAGACTACCTCAATTATGACATACAAAGTGAAAACATAGGTTAGATGATTGTGCTAAAAGACAGAGTTTCTATTAGACCATGTGTGTTTACCTGTTTTGGTGAGCGGGTGGGTGACCAGTTTGCGAATCAGCTGATTTTCTGACGACCTCAGTAGAAGAACAATATCTGCCGGTAGTGTATCTCTGTTCTTAGAGAGGAAGCCTGCAGCGTTGTAGATCACCTAAACATGATCAACAGAGGGGGTAAGAAGACCTGTATGCACAAACACGGTTTTACAGCAAACTCAGCTTATTACACCTGCTACTGTTATTCACATTTCGGGTTGGGGTTTCCCCATATCCTGTCTTTTTTTCATTATTATTGCCAACTCTAAATATTTGACCTAAAACACATATTTGATGTATTAGACAGGAGGCCTTATAACCTTTCCAGCATAGTGATGAATTCCAAAGCCAAGGTCCACCCTTTTTGGTCTCCAAAAGTTTTTGGATTTCAGGTTGTCTTCAAACTTTTCTACAATGGACAAAGTTCACACAGGTTAATTAACTAGCAGTCCAAGCTGGATGGCTGAGCATGTAAACATAATTGAATGACAGAATAAACAAGAATGCATACACATAACATACTCGCAAGGCTGCTAATTATTTAAAAAGCAATGTTTAAACTACTTTTAGGTCCTCCTAAATGAACCTACTGAATAATTCATGACTTGAGTGGGGGAGTGGCTTAGCTAACAGGATAAAACTGGTGTACACGTCCTAATAATAATGATAATATGAATAATCATTTATTGGACTTATATAGCGCTTTTCTAGACACCCAAAGCGCTTTACATAGTATTGGAGGGAGCTCACCTCATCCACCACCAATGTGAAGCAGCGACCTGGGTAATGCACGACAACCAGTTTGTGCCAGAACACCCATTGGGGAGCCATGATGAAAATGGGGCCAAGTTGGACACTTAACCAGGACACCGATCACTGCCCTGGGGCATTTGGGATTAGATCTTAGTAGCTACACGAGGACTGAGTGAGGACTCTGTGGGGACTTGCCTACAAGGGTTTGGTCGGTGGCTTGGGGAAAACGGCTCTCCTCGTCCAGCAGTGACAGCATGCCCATGGGCTTCTGCAGAAACAGGTCCAGGAGAGGACGGTTGTCCTCATACTCAATCACCCTGGCGTCCACATCCTCATTCAGGTACTCGTCCTATAGGAGAGGGTAAGGGACAGAAAGATTTCAATTGGAATGGTGAAGCTGGTTTTGAATGAAACCAAAACCATATCTGACAGATAACATCACCCTGGGTAGGTTTAGTTTAGTTCTTCATGTTTGGCTCACCTGATAAAGTCAAGGCCCAACTATGAGTCAGAAACATCACAGAACATACAGTATATGTCTCTCTAGAGGTGAAGCACAAAATTGAAATACAACGTCAAAGCTTTTAGGTAGAGCTGGGACGACAAACTGAAAATTAGCGACATCGACCACACCGATCACTTATCGCAGGTTCATTATGATAAGTAGCCTATAACTAGAGAAAATGTGAAACTTTAAATGAAATAAGTTTGCTAATATGGGTGATTGTTAATGGGACAAACATCAAACTACTAGTAGTAGTAAAAGACAATGAAAAAAACTGTGGTGCACAAACATATCGTTCTGTTTATCGTTATGGCATCAATCCAGGCAATTTATCGCAATATGGATTTTTGTCGATGCTGCCCTGCTCTACTTTTATGTACCCGTGTTCACAAGGGGTACAGACACACAGACAAACACGCTCACGCATGCACACAAGGCATCTAATATCTGGAACAGAACACAGCATTAGCCTCTCAGGCAAAGTCATTCTGAATCTGCAACCTCTTCTCAGGACAGTAGGACAACGCTGCTGGAATAACATCCTGAGGAAACAAAACAAAGCCTTCCAGAGGGACACGGACAAGCATCAGAAGAGCTTGTTCCTCTGGGCTTTGCTCTTATTGTTTGTCTGATAAAAACAAGTAAATATCCTTACTCTCTTCAGGAAGGATGTAGTCTATCAAGAGCCTGCCATTACAATACCGGTATGATCGTTCTGAGGAGATATACGTTGTTCTACAGATGTCTTACTGTGCAGAATTTAGTCAGGACAGTCGAGACAAATATATTTTACACTTAGCACTGTAGAAAAAGCCTTGCGTTCTGTACATACAGTACATCTATATATCGGGGGCTTATGCCAGACTTTGCCCTGGTGTGTCCTACACTGACTGTCTTTAACTCCTAATTGACCCTCCTTTGCAATGATTTATGGAACCTCTCTATGGGGTTAGACTAAAGCATTTAACAAGAGCAAACCATTCTCTGCCCGAGGCAAAAGCGCACCCCAGAGACGACGGCTGGGGAATTGTCATCCTTTCCCCATGGTAAATACAAGTGGAAGGATATTTCACCCTTACGCACTCTGTTAAAGAGCCAGGTGGACAAACGACGATGCGTTATCACCATTTAAATGGAAATCAAGTCGTATCCAAAGGTGAAAAGTGCTTTGAAATGCTTCCCTGGAGGCATAGGCACACTCAGATGAGTATTCATACTATTTCCGAGAGAGACGACTGTGTTAGCGACAAGGAGGAATGGGCTACCTGCTCCCAGGCGAATATGTGTTGGTTGAAGTAGAACTGGATCTGTTCGTTGGCGATGTTGATGCAGAGCTGCTCAAACGAGTTCCTCTTGAAGTTCTCAAAGCCAAAGATGTCCAGGATGCCAATGTTCAGGCCCTTGTCATCCTCTCTGTCAGGGGGAGATCAGAAATGATTAGGTATTAAGGAAGAGTATTAGAAAGGATGAGGTAGGAGAGAGACAGATCAGGAAGGTTTTATAATGATGACAGTCGTTACAATTAGCGCCTACTAGTGAGGTTTATGTTCATTTTCAGGGCATCCGCACGCACGCACTCACAAGCACACACACACACACGCGCTCTTTTACCCTAGGTGTGTGTCGGGTCGGAGCAGGGTGTTGATGCGGTTGACGATCCAGCTGAAGAGTCTGCCGTATAAGGCCTTGCCCATGGCATCCCTCACCTCCGTGGCCTTGTCCACTGTGTTGGGCCTGACGATGGTCTCACCCCGGGCCACTACGCAGTGGGACGTCAGGGCCTCCTGGAGCTCGTCTGGACGGATACACAGCAGCGACGCAGCTGTGGGGAGAAACCCAGGGATGGAAAGAATGTATAGGTACTGGATGTTGTCACCATAGAAACGGCCCTGCGGTATTGACGTTTGCATGCAGATTTGCAGCGACAACACAGATAAAATGCACATGAACATGGATATAGACATGCGGTGTGGGTAGACAGGCAGCAGGGAGGACATTGTTGGGACGATATACTGTATGTGTATGCAAACATGATGAAAATGTACACATCTAGAGAGATATCCTGTACACGTACTTTACACATAAACCAGATATAGTCAAACACAAAAAGACGACCTATTAAAAAAGATGCAGATATCCCACATGAGCGCATCAGCAAAACAAAACCATACATGACACGCCACATCAACAAGGACACAAATCTCAACATACACACAGACATGAATACAGCCAAACTGACACAGATACGCACATTCATATTTATCAAAACGAGATAACACTTCTTCAAACTGCAGCTGGTAAAATACGATAACTGGCTCTCACACCATGATACAGATGCTAGACTACACTCTTAGAAAATAAATGGTTCCAAAAGGGTTATTCGGCTGTCTCCATAGGTGAACCCTTTTTGAGTTTCATGTAGAACCCTCTGTGGAAAGGGTTTTTACATGGAACCCAAAAGACCTGGAACCAAAACAGTTATACCTGGAACCAAAGAGGGTTATTCAAAGGGTTCTCATAAATTAAATAAAAATCATCAAACACAACTTAGTCCCCATGTCAGGCGTGTCAAGCTGAATTTAAAGGGACTGCATGTAAACAGACTTGGGATACTGTAGTGCTTTATATCTCCAGCGTTCACGCTAGGCTGGCCTCTCTGGAGAGGTAATGGGGATTAGCGGGGAAAGAGGTGAGAGTCATCTTAGCTTTACATCACACCAGGTGCTGAACTGTGCGTCTGTGTCTCACCATTCTCCAGAACTGCTATGTTGGAGATGTTGCTTTTGTCGGTTTGGTGCTCGGAGGCCACAGAGGTAAACTCAATGTCGCCTGAGTTTAGGATAGCAGCCAGAGTACTGTACACACTGCCCAGCTCCTAAGGGTTAAAAATGTGTGATTAAACTTGACCTTATTGTTCAGAATATAACACATTCATACTTTGATACAAAGTCATGGAATACTCATTTGGAGATTTCATCTGAAGGCTTTTTCATAGATTCAGTGGTTCTATTGGAACTACCTAGTTAATAGCCTTGGGGCTTGGTAGCCTACAATATGACAGAATTCCTACATCACACAAACACAAGTCTGTTTGATGGCTTTGGCATCACTGTCACATGCCGTGTCCTAATGTCACTATACTCAGACTGACATGACACCGACAAGCTCGTGATAACTCTGCTCTCTCTTGATGGGGAGCTGCTATCCAACAGCTAGCACGGTTTAAAACACCTCTCCCCCAATGTGAACTACTTGTCTGTGTGTATGTACTGACATGTATGTGTAACACACACACACACACACACACACACACACACACACACACACACACACACACACACGCACACGCACACGCACGCAATTCAAGTTAATGTTTTTATTTTTTTATTTCAAAAAAATGTTTTTAAGTGTCTGTAAATTGTGAAGTATTTTGTCTGTAATGTCTTCTCTGTCTTGTGCCGGACCTCAGTAAGACTAGCTGTCGCCATAGGCGTCGGCAAATCCTAATGAAATGAAATCAGAATCCATTTCATCCAAATCAGAGATGCACTTTAGATGCACCCTGTCTTTATGTGCAAGGTAGACAGGGGAATGGGAGGTAAAGGTACTAGCAGAGTGGTTAGCGATTATAGTGATTATACTGTACATACGATAAGTACTATTGACTTGTGGAACCCAGAGGCAATCAGTTATTTACGGCACTTCCTTGGGCTTCATCAGTGTCCATGTTGCTAATTGCAAACTGTACAAGGCATCATGCCACAGTCCACACTGGCTCATATGACAGCCTATATCATCACTGGAAATCATTGTCTTGACCGTTCAACCAGAATGGGCCTCTTTTCCTGGAACTGTTTCATGGTCATTTGCAAATTTCACATCGGTTATTGCACATGAATACTTTTTTTTCTCCTTTGAATTCCTCATTTACTATAATTTCCCCTTTTCACAGCCGAGGCAATAAAATAGGAGCCATTTGTGAAAAAAACATTTTTTCACATTTTTTTTTATAAAGCATCATAACATGGCAAAGACACTCCACATTGAGAGCAACCTAGTAAAAAATCCTCCAGGCTTTAACTGAGAACGGTTATGTCTGTAACCTTTGGACATGAGGTTGGTTTTCTTTGCTTTAGGAATCAGCAATGAACCCAATGTACTATAGTGTATGTACCTCCAGGGTAAAGCCGATGACTTTGAAACACTGTTCCACCGAGTCAAACTGCTCCTTGTAGAAGGTGTTGTTCACTATGTCAGGGCCCAATTTAATGTGCTCGTTGAACAGATACCTGGGACAGAAGACAGGAAAATAAACCACAAATAAGGTCATGATTGGTGGGGTAACGGCAGCAAAGCAGGGTATTTGGGAAAGTATAGGGTTAGGAGAGATAGGAAGGTTAATTGTGGGACCTACTTCGGGGTTTTGCTGTCTGATAGCTTGTAGTGGGCAAGTTTCTTCCGTTCAGCTAAACCAGCATAGATGTAGTAGAATATGTGGAAGTTCTTCTCACCTCTGTAGGGACAGTCACAGGACAGGTATATATGTCCTCACATATGAATATATTTGATGATTGAAACACAAAGACTATTAATCCCATCCAAGTCTGTCAGCTATGGTTGCCTAAGATTACCAGAAGCCTATTTACAATCTCATAAAAAGCCATCTCATTTGAATATAATTTTATCCCCCCCCCACCTTTGGCACCAAAGACAATATAACCCCATGGGAGAAGTGACACTTTGAATCTAGGCAGTAGGTACATAGTTAACTGACAGACAACATTACTCTCAGAGAGTGCACCGATCCTTCACCCTCAGTCTGAATTTATTTACCAAGAGCAAAAAGTCACCCTTTGAAGCCCCAATGAGGAGACGTCGGCAGCTAGAATCTTTGATCAAACAGGAAATAAGCTATCCACTCTCACTCTACCCTCTGCACTCCCTGGTCATGGGATATTACAACAGGAGCAATAAGCTGCAGTGGGAAGGCACTTCCACAAGCTTCAGAGGGACAGAGGAAAAACATCTTCCAGTTATCCCTTGCCCTTCTTGACCAGAGGCTGCTAAAATATTATAGAAGTAATGACTTTTGAGCCAAATAGATGGACCCACACATTAATTGGCCATTGGCCACAATCGTAATGTTGTTGTCGTGTGAAAGTCACAAGAATACCTTTTACGTATTACATGACGGCTATGTGCCAGTCAGATGAGGGCCATATGAATGCCTTAGTGAAGCTGTCTGAGGGGTCTTACGTGGCCTGATGGACGACGCGGGATTTCTCCAGGAGGTATTCTGAGATTTGCGCTCCGACAACGGTCCCCCCGCAGGTAAACTTCATCTCCAGGTATTTCCCGAAGCGGCTGGAGTTGTCGTTGATGGCGGTGCATGCGTTCCCAAAAGCCTCCACCAAGTTATTGACCAATAGGATCTTCTCTTGGAGTGATCGATTATTGGCCTGCAAAGATGTGGACGATCAGCATTTTAAGCGACGAGTAACAATGAAAGCATGATCTGCAATGGTGCACTGTAACAGGCAGAGTATCATGTTTGCCGTCACAAGTGAACATGAAATGCCATAATTACATTCTATGTCATTCTTACGACCGTATCTCACCTTTCCAAGCACCGTGAGCTGCTCGACCAATAGATGGGCGCTCTCTGTCTTTCCTGCACCACTCTCTCCACTGATTACAATGCACTGCACAGAAACAACCACAACCACTATGCTTGTACAGCACATTGTACAGCACATAGTGGAACGTACTGTATCATTCATACATTACAGTTGACACGGACTTGTGTACCTGGTCTGCGTTGTATGACACCATGGACTGGTAGGCTATGTCAGCGACAGCAAAGATGTGTGGCGGGTTCGCGGTGCGTTTCGCTCCTATGTACATCTTTGTGTACTGTGCAAGGAAAAGGATGAGGCACATGTAAGGGGATTTCATTTGAATTTGATACCAACAAGTAAGTTAGCTACACTATATGCAGCTAAAATGGGCTGACTCAAATACAACAACCTTCTAGCTGCCTTCTAGTATAGCAAAAAGACAAAGAGATTAAAGATGTGCTCTGGAACTTTGGAGCGTATGTTTTTTAAATATTTTTTTTAACCTCCCTCTTTGAGCTGGATGTGTCATTGTGTAGTTCATACATGCCTAATCTATGAGCATAATTACGATCTTACATCAATTAGCCATGAAATCCCTAGTTTGAAAGCGACTGTTTTCTGGAAGATATGCCATTTTCTTTCGATTTTCCCACACATGGGCCAGCCCCCTAGCAACTCGAGTTCAACCAATGAGCTTCAGCCCCTCGCCAATTGAGGGACAGCTAGCAAGAGGCACATCATGCACACACAGCAGAGCGAGAGTGAGCCATTTACTTTATGTTCATATTCCTTTTATTCATTCTAATTGTTGTTGCATTGTTGAGAAGGAACCCGCAAGTAAGCATTTCGTTGGACGGTGTATACCCCACATATGACTAATAAAACTTGAAACTTGAGAGCGATGACGTGGTACCACTTTTGGCTCGTGAGTGCTACTTTCAGAACTATTTTCAGAACGACTGGCTAGAAAGTACACAAAAGTACCGGAGAATCTCTTCAAGCAATTTTCAAAAATGTAATGACTAGTTATGACTAGTTTAATTATGTGCAACATGCCACAATGGACAATATAACTTCAAAAATAGTATCATGGCATTTTGTCTTGAAGGGTTCAGTTACAAAAACATCAGCAGTTCAGTAAGACAAGCACCATTTTTACAGAACAGCATAAACTCTAAAAAGAGAGGCAGTGAAGAAACCGTGTGATAAATGGAAAAGTGTGACCAGTGAAGAGAGAGAGAGAGAGAGAGAGAGAGAGAGAGAGAGAGAGAGAGAGAGAGAGAGAGAGAGAGAGAGAGAGAGAGAGAGAGAGAGAGATTAAGAGAGTGAGAGACAACGGGAGCGTGGAAGGGAAAGAGGAAATGGGGCACTGGGGCCCTAATGAGATACGGTCGGGTACATTCAGTAGTGTCTGTTTGGCCACATTAACACACACGCTCGCAGGAATACACACAGACAGACAAACACACATCGCACACACAAATACACACACCTGTGGGCTATACAGCTCCATCTTGTGAAATGGGTTAACTGCAATGAGGATGTCTCCAACGTAGGTATAGATCTGGTCCTTGGCATAGCGCCTCTGAAGCTGCTCTGTGACTGAATTCTGGGAAGAGATCAAACATGCGCACTCAATACTGTGACATTCAAAGGTACTAATTGATGTGTGAAGAGACGTCATCACAGTGTTTCAGTATCATTTGACGAGGGCCTCGGTGCAGAGCAATGATTACCGAGGAAACATTGCAGTAAGATTAAACACTTATTAGGATTGCTTACAGTATGCTGGCAAATTGGCAATATATCTGTCAGCGTAAATAAGCATTATGCAACATAATAAATGTACACTGTCGTTGATCACATGAATATGAGAATCTGGACTCAGTTCCGTTCATCATCTCCACCTTGATTCCATTAGGCATTGTGCTTAGATCATACATTCTGTTTCCACCCCCTCTCTCGGGCCAGACTAGGATATAAACAAAACCAGCCATCTAGAAGAATGGGCAAAAATATCCCGAGGCGACTGAGCAATTTGTATGTTTCAATATGTCAATGGAGCACTCAGCTTTGATAAATCACCCTAAATGTGTTTGGTACAAATATAGCTATTTTGCTTCTATATTCATTTAATACCGGTGTAGAGACTAGAGGGAAGTAATTCTGAGAGGAAACACTGTCCTAACTTAAACTGTGGGTGGTTATCAATAACCTACACTCATAGAAAAAATGGTGCTATCTAGAACCTAAAAAGGGCTCTTTGGCTGTGCCCATAGGATAACCATTTAGAGAAGGTAGAATTCTTTTGGGTTCCAGGTAAATCCCTTTCCACAGAAACCCAAAAGGAACACAAAAGGGTTCTATCTGGATCCAAAAAAGGTTCTCCTATGGGGACAGTCGAAGAACCCTTTTGGGAACCTTTTTTTTTTTTTTACAAGAGTGTAGGTCAGGTATGGCAGCTTTGATGGGGATGGAGGCAACAAAAAATCTGAACTCATCATGAGGGGCTGCAGTGGCTCATGGGTCTGTGTACCCACATCCATACCCACACATGCAGTCAGAGCTTGCCCTAGCCCTTTGGGGGCCCTAAGCGGTAAAAAATCTAAGTTGCTTCCGTTTTGGGAAATTTATCCGTGGGCCTACAAAATGGGAAGTCAGCCACCAGTTGCCCCTCCCTGACCTAGGTTATTAGTACCAAGTGAGAATAAATAAAAGCACCTTGACACTGATTAACACAAAGCCGATTCAATTGTATGTGTGGATCTGAAAGGATTGGCTAGGTTTGAGCAATATGGCTAAGAATTCCACCTATCGGCTAAGGGGAAGCTATTACCGTGTTGATAATACATATCCGATATCTTCAGCCAATTGAATCTCTTACCTCATCAAGTACTTCCAGGGTGACAAGGTCATCCACTTCGTCGGGGGTGGGGCTTGATGACATAATTTGACCACCTTTCTTGGTGTGGATGCGCTCATGCCTACAACACAGGATGCAATATAAAGTCTAAAGCAACTAGTTGCATCTAAACAACTAACTTATAACAGCAACATAGCTGATAAGTGATTGCAGTAGATTCATCCAGCATTTAACAATGGCTTCACATTACATTCCTCTAAAAAGTGATTTTCTTAAAACTGCAACGCCTTGACTCCTTTTTCTCTTTTTACTCTCTATCTACTTAAATTAAACAAATCTCCCACATCCACACTCTCCCACATAAAAATACTACAGTTTACTATGGAATACTACAGAACTTAGCATAGAATTCTGTAGTAAACTGTAGTATACTGTAGAATACTATACTACACACTTTAGTATTCCTCGATCGTGTGTAGTACTTACTATATCATTTTGTAGTATACTGTAGAATACTATAGTAAATACCACAGTATACTAGTTTGCAAAAACACTACAGTCTGCAAAAACAATGCCGTTTAAAAAAACTATATTACAGTATTTCATTTTCATACCTACAGGACGTTAGCTCTCCAGGAACAGGGTAGGAGAGCCCTGATCTAGATCTATTCAAGCTGTGCTTCTACACAAGCTTTTTGCCCACGATGACAATTTAGCTGCATGACTATCCAGACACTCCTCTACTAGTTGTCCTTTCAACCCCTCTTGAGTGCGACTCCAAGAAAGCGTTTACCTCCCCAGGCGGATAAAGGTTGAGGCTGACCACAACAGAGCTTGACCAACTCTTAAACAAATCATTTGTTGGTCCCCACTGATCCTACTGTTATTGTTTCTAAATGGCTAGTAGCTTTTTTTTAACTGAACCTTTATTTAACTTGGCAAGTCAGTTAAGAACAAATTCTTATTTTCAATGACGGCCTAGGAACAGTGGGTTAACTGCCTTGTTCAGGGGCAGAATGACACATTTTTACCTTGTCAGCTCGGGGATTCGATCTTGCAACCTTTAAGTTACTCATTCAACCCCTAAGCTACCTGCCACCCCTTGGCTGGTGTTTTTACAAACATTTTCCAATCCTCGCTTGACCAGCAACACGTGCCAGTATTGTGGAAAAACTCAATAATTATACCCATTCCTAAAGCATCTAATCCCTCTGTGCTGAAAGACTTGACATCCTTAGTAATGAAGTGCCTTGAGAAAATTGTGAAAAGTCATGTGTTCTCAGCGCCACCCAGAAACTCCTCGACCCGTTTCAGTTTGCTTATCAGCCCAGTAGAGGAGTTGATGATGCCATTCTTATACTCCTCAACATGGTCTATAGACATCTAGAGGGTGCCAAATCCCATGTCAGGGTTTTGTTTGTTGACTTTTCTTCTGTCTTCAACACAATCCTCCCTTACATTCTGGCACAGAGACTCATTCGGCACTTCCCCTTAGATTTGTGGCTGGTTTTGTGGCTGTTGGACTTCCTGAGCCGACGGTCACAGCGGGTCAAAATAGGTCCCCAAGTGTCCGACATACGTACCACCAACACAGGCTCTCCTTGTACACTAATAGTTGTACAGTTCCCATCCTGACAGACACCTCGTTAAGTTCGCTAATGACCCTGCCTTGATCTGCCTGTTACATGATGACGAGGAACACCATGGCCCGGTCCTAAATTACTTTGTAGAGTGGTGTGACCAATCACACTTAGTCCTCAATACCAACAAGACCAAAGAGACGTGCATAGACTTCAGGAAGTGTTCAACACCTACCTCTGCAACATC
Organism: Oncorhynchus tshawytscha; assembly: GCF_018296145.1. NCBI lineage: Eukaryota > Metazoa > Chordata > Actinopteri > Salmoniformes > Salmonidae > Oncorhynchus > Oncorhynchus tshawytscha. The sequence goes on along the minus strand of NC_056457.1, from coordinate 14,661,194 downwards.
TATCAGAGGTCAGAACATAGAGGTTGTAGAGAAATACAAATATCTGGGTGTCCTCTTGGACAATAAGCTTCAGTGGAGTAAATGTACAGACCTGATCTACTAAAAGAGTCAACAGAGACTGTACTTTCTCAAAAGGCTGGGATCTTTTAATGTTGACTGTACTATACTGACTCTGTTTTACAAATCTTTCATTGAGAGTATTTCAACTGCTTGTATTGTTTGTTGGTTTAACAATGCCACTGTCAGTCAGAGAAATATGCTGACAAGGATTATCACCACAGCAAGCAAGGTACTTGGAGTCAAGCAGACAGGCCTGGATGAGATCTTTAAGGCCAGGGCCCTCTGCAAGGCTCACACAATCATTTTAGACCCCAGCCACCCCCTGTACCCGGACTTTGAACTAGTCCCCTCTGGGTGCAGGTATAGGGCACCCCTCGGCAGCAAAAACAGAACTAGACAATAATTTGTGCCAGGTGTGATTTCCCTCCTAAATAGCTCGGGCTAATGTTCCTATCCACCCAGTAAGGCCAGCAGGCTAGTCTCTTTTTATTGCTATGTACCTGTTAGGAAAATTGTATTGTCAATTTGTTTTACATTTAAACACCACTTTACATGACAGTGCAACAAAATTTCCCTATGGGGACAATAAAGTCAGTAAAGCTGTGACAATGTCATTTTTCACGCTATTTGATGGGTCATACATTGTTTGATTTGTTAAAACATGGGTGTAGGTTGTAAAAACTACAGTCAAAGTTAGACATGAAACAGAAGACGGAGAAATGAACAACACATCTACACTCAAAAGGGTCTAGCCTGACTAAAACACATCTGGAACACAAGGATGACAGTGTCATCCTTTGATGTCGACAACAATCATCTAGACACAGCACAATGACTTGATTTCAGCAAAGTACTGGGTTGTGGGTAGGCTACAAACTACAGTCTACAGTTAAGGCTTTGATTAGACAAAATAAGTGGGCAGGTAACTAGCTACCCCTACAACCCCTACCAGGGCATTTATATCCCCTACCTGTCGTTACTGTCTGTGCTTCTGTCTGTCTTTCCATGATGGCTTAAATGACAGAAATAACATTACAGTTCATAAGCAGGATATGACATCGTTGCAGTGGTTGAACTTGATATCTGGGCTTCAGGGGCCCAACATTCAGTCACTGGTGAAACTTTGAGCCTGAAGGTGACCCAATATCCAGCTGATGTGCAATTTGGATTACTGTCTACATCCAAGTAAAAATTAATGCCTCTCTCCTCCAATGGCAGACAGTTGTGCAACCAGTAGGAACGTAATAGAATGTAATAGAACATAAAGTACTGTGTGGAGTAGGTGAAGCTTGGGTTTGAAAGTTAAGGTGAAATAAATCCACTACATTTTCACATTGGATCACGGCATGGGTCCTTTTCGTAGATAACAAGTGACATGACTGTATAATAACATGTAAAAGATGCAAGGTTATATAAGAATAGGTCTACATGACCAACAGAGTGATGTTATGAAATATATTATGACATTCATATGGAAGGTGTTTCTAGAATGTTCCATATGTTTTGTTTTTTCTTCTTTTATTTCACCTTTATTTAACCAGGTAGGCCAGTTGAGAACAAGTTCTCATTTACAACTGTGACCTGGCCAAGATAAAGCAAAGCAGTGTGACAAAAACAACAACACAGAGTTACACATAAACAAACGTACGGTCAATAACACAATACAAAATCAATGTACAGTGTGTACAAATATAGAAGAGTAGGGAGGTAGGCAATAAATAGGCCATAGAGGCCAAATAATTACAATTTAGCATTAACACTGGAGTGATAGATGTGCAGATGATGATGTGCAAGTAGAGATACTGGGTGCAAAAGAGAAAGAGGATAAATAACAATATGGGGATGAGGTAGTTGGGTGTGCTATTTACAGATTGGCTGTGTACAGGTACAGTGATCGGTAAGCTGCTCTGACAGCTGATGCTTAAAGTTATAGAGGGAGATGAAAGACTCCAGCTTCAGTGATTTTTGCAATTCGTTCCAGTAATTGGCAGCAGAGAACTGAAAAGAAAAGCGGCCAAAGGAAGTGTTGGCTTTGGGGTGACCAGTGAAATATACCTGCTGGAGCGTGTGCTATGGGTGGCTGTTGCTATGGTGACCAGTGAGCTGAGATAAGGTGGGGCTTTACCTAGCAAAGACTTATAGATGACCTTGAGCCAGTGGGTTTGGCAACTAATATGTACTGAGGGCCAGCCAACTAGAGCATACAGGTCATAGTGGTGGGTAGTATATGGGGCTTTAGTGACAAAAACGGATGGCACTGTGATAGACTACATCCAATTTGTTAGGTAAAGTGTTGGAGGCTATTTTGTAAATTACATCGCCGAAGTCAAAGATCGGTAGGATAGTCAGTTTTACAAGGGTATGTTTGGCAGCATGAGTGAAGGACGCTTTGTTGCAAAATAGGAAGCCGATTCTAGATTTAATTTTGGATTGAAGATGCTTAATGTGAGTCTGGAAGGAGAGTTTACAGTCTAACCAGACACCTAGGTATTTGTAGTTGTCCACATATTCTAAGTCAGAACCGTCCAGAGTAGTGATGCTAGTCAGGTGGGCGGGTGCGGGCAACAATCGGTTGAAGAGCGTGCATTTAGTTTTA
>NC_056457.1:14651038-14653538 GCF_018296145.1 Oncorhynchus tshawytscha | reverse complement strand
CTTGGGTGATGTCATTGTGGCTATTAAAAGGGGACAGCACTTCAAGCAAAAACACAGTGTGTGCCTTCGCTGGTCACTAGTGTGTGAGTAAGAGAATGAAATGAATCACTGTTGAACTCAAGACCCATTTGAATGCATTTGTGAAATGCATTTACAAACCTGCTCAATGTGTTTGATTACTTGTATACTAGCATGTCTGCTGGCAGGACAGGACAGTGTTGGATGTAGAGTGTTGGCAAAACAAAGGATAAGGGAATTTTGGCAACCAAAAATACAAAAGTCAGTGGCAATCATCCCACTGAATCTATTGAATTTTGTTCATTTACCATGGTTTCTCAATGGAGATCCTGGCCAGCATGGTGAAAGAGGAGTGTGAGGGAAGTGTGTGGAGAGAGCCTGCAGCTCTTGTAACAGCAGTCACAAAGATTCAGAGATAGCTGTGTGATGATGACTGCTCTGGAACAAAAACCCCCAAGCAAAGAGTACACTAACAACAGAGGGGAGAGCTGAGAGAATGTCCTTTGTGTGTGTGTGTGTGTGTGTGTGTGTGTGTGTGTGTGTGTGTGTGTGTGTGTGTGTGTGTGTGTGTGTGTGTGTTGTGTGTGTGTGTGTGTGTGTGTTTAGACAGAGAGGGTCATAGCAAGAACGAGAGAGAGAAAGAGAGAGAGAGAAACACAAACAGAGAGAGAGAGAGACACACACAGGGAGAGAGAGAGAGAAAGAGAGAGAGAGAGAAAGAGAGATAGAAAGACAAAGAGAGAGAGAAAGACAGAGAGAGAGAGACAGACAGAGAGAGAGAAAGACAGAGAGAGAGCGAGAGAGAGAGAGAGAAAGAGAGAGAGAGAGAGAGAGAGAGAGAGAGAGAGAGAGGTGAAAGAAAGAAGGGAGAGGGAGCTACTCTTTTGTCATTTACCATTTGCAATTTTTCCAGTCTAGTGAGGCATGTGTGTGTGCCTCTGTGTGTCGGTGCACACAGTGGTGGGAGATGGACAAAATGTTGTGGCGTCAAGATGACAGCGGTGATGAGCGCTTGTGCACCCGCCTCACAGCCTGAAGACCAACGACAGTAATCAATAACCATTCACCTCCTCCGCCCGCAACACAGTGAGGGCAGAGGAGGAAAAAGATGATCTAGACTCCCCTCCCTATGATGATCTAGACACCCCTCCCTATTCATCCACAGAAAGAGGAGGATCACAGTAAATAGCAGAGAGAGGTGGTACGTCTAAGCTGCTGTAATGCAAAAGAAAGCTTTCTATTCATTTTGCCTTCTGACATATCCAAGCCCCGCAGACAGTTGTATGGAAGGACAATTCATCTCGCTGGCTACAGAACTGTAGAGTGAAAATGGTTTTGTAAATTGCAGTCCAAACTGCCTGCACTGCCCTACTTTGACGTTCTATTCTACCAACTGAAAAGCGCAGTAATAAAACCTAGTTGTGATGATTGTGTTGCTCTTTTGTGTATGAAGGGCCCTCACAGTGTTCTACAGGAGAACCATCGAGAGCATACTGTCAGGCTGCGTCACAGCCTGGTACGGCAACTCCACCGCCGTTGACCACATGGCTCTTCAGAGGGTGGTATGCTCAGCCAAATGCACCATTGTGTGCACACTGCCTGCCCTCCAGGACACCTACAACACCAGGTGTCGCAGGAAAGGCCAAGAAGATCATCAGGGACCTCAGCCTCGCCACGGCCTGTTCTCCCCATTTTCATCACTCAAATGTGGGCAGTACACAAGCATTATGGCTAAAACTAAGACTGGCCAATAGCTTCTACCCCCAGACCATCAGGCTGCTGAATAGCCACCACTAGTTAGCTACCTGCTACCCCTGCCCCCCACTGACTTTCTACCACCCCTCAACAGACATCTACCCTACCCCAATGGACATTTATCATTATGAATAGCCACCACGGCTGCCATCTGTGTAGCAGTTAGATTGCTAGGCTGATGTTAGTTGTTGCAGTAACGTCTCGTTGTCTGATATCTAACAACAGATGTTAGATATAGCTAAGGCCTAGCCTTTAGCTCAGTGAGTTAGGCAAATACTTCCTTCTCTGTTGGATATCTTGCACTGAAAACCCCGGTTCAATCCCCAGATGGTTAAATGTGCAGTTATAGGAGCCTGACCTGGGGATTTTGAAGAGAGCTCTCATTGGATGGAGGTCGGAGAGGGGCGGGTCTCCATCTCCCAGCTCTATGGCAGTAATGCCCAGGGACCAGACGTCACAGCGAGCGTCATACGTGGAGTCCAACTGCTGCTCACACGCTATAACCTGTAGACGGAGACACGCGCACACACCCTCATTACGATTAGCAGCAGGAAAATGCAGTCTGTCTTTCTAATAGTTTTAAAAAGCTTGTCTAAGGAGAATATTATTGAGAGTGTCTTGGGAGTTACGGGCACACCTTTATCAACAACTGCTGCAGGCGTCTACAGGGAATATTGTACAGATAGGGTACACACACACACGCGCACACGCACACGCACACGCACAC